>NC_056741.1:1394540530-1394723030 GCF_019279795.1 Protopterus annectens | reverse complement strand
TTGGCTAGCTGATGTTTGTCTGTCCTCTGTACAGATGTGCAGATGTCAGTACTCCATCTTGGCTGCTTACAAGCAATCTATGCTTGAGTGACACTGACATGTCTGTCCAGTTGTGTTATGAATGCCACAGCTAGGAATCCACACCCTGTACACACATGCCATGGACACCTCACCTACACTACCACAGTCACAGAACATGCTTGGGTACAGGTCTCCAAGAGAGACACTGACCATGTTATGTAATACATGTTGCATACATGTCAACTGGAGCACCTCACTGGCACTCTGCAAGAGGCAACCAGATGATCGGATGTTGAATGTAACTCTCACCCTGAGGATCACCCCCGTGGTATCTGTTGATAGATGGCCTGCTGGTAAATGGCAGGTGGCATGATACCACAGTACACACATCCCCTACTTTTCCCATCTCTCCATGGAAAATATCTTGGTACACACCTATGAAAACCTGCACCTATGGACCATGGTACTGACAAATGTGTATGTGTGCATTACTGAGAATAACAGTGTCTGTGTGTTTGTAGACCTGTAGTTGATAATACCCTGAGGCCCTTCACACCCACCACACCCCCCCCCACTGCCATAATTAGATATGGCTGCTGCTGTAATGGACATTACATGTACCTTGTTACACTCTTCACCCTATGAGCTACTTGGAGCTTGCAGTACCAGCACAACACTGATGCACAAATGGGTTGATAGGCATGAGATACCCTCTGAGTTCTGACACGTGTGTGTGTGTGTGTGTGTGTGTGTGTGTGTGTGTGTGTGTGTGTGTGTGTGCAAGTGTTTATATTTGTAGGATACAGCATTCTGAGGCCACATTATCCTATACAATACACACTGTCACACATTATTAGGGATAATTATGTTGCTGACTGTAGGAAAGCCATGACAATGCATCACCCTACTATCCCTGTGACATGTGCATTACATGCATATCCCTGTAGTAGCACTCTTGAAATAGACAAGGGGTTATATTGCAGTCCTGGTCAATGTGTGATGGGTATGTCAGAGTATTATCATGGGTTTCAGTGAGTACAATATCCACTGTGGGGTGTGGGTGCTGGGTATACTGCCTTTACACCATGGTACCCCCAAGTGCATGCCCCATGTTCCACTGTATGGGGACCACTGTCACCATCAACCATACAGGTAATTGAAAACACTATCCAGCCCAGTGATGCATGTGCTGTGTGCAACTTATCTGTAACAGAATGGACACACTGACAAGGCAGTTAGCACTGACAAGCCCAGGTCTCTCAGATGTGTGTATGACTGTTATTATTGATGTTTGTCAATGTCTACATGACAGTATGTCACACTATGTATTGTTCATAAACAACCAATACATCCCCCATTACCATACTGTACAGGACCTGGTGATGTTCTTCACTTAACATGTAACCTGGAACACACCTCATCCTAAAAGCTGTGTGGTGTGAGCAATTAAGGCCACACACATCAGTAGCACTACATACCTAGGTAGGGGTTCTAGTCCCAGTGTTGCCAAGTAAGAGTGTGTGTGTATGTGAAGGGATCTACTTCAGTTTGCAGAACATACATGTCCTAGGAGGTCATCTGTCCGAGAACTGCCTGGCAAATGCTAACATTTCACAGGTATCATCCTGCGGAAATTCGTTCTATCATAACTAATAGATGTGTAAATGCCCTCTTCCCCACTGTATAGCTATACAGTGATACTGGGGTTGGTATATATAGCTGAGTGTTGATCTTGTGGACACAGCCACCATCATTGGAGTTATTGTTAAGTGTATCCCTCCCGCTTAGTTGGCTGTAATACTGTACAGTTCATGTTAACAGGTTAAGTAGTTGTAAATCACACTATCTGTGGTTCTACACCACCTCACACCCTCCAAAGGGTAGGGCTGTGCCACCCACACCAGCACACCTATGTTTACCGAGTTGAGGATTGCACTACATTGGGGAAGGGGACATATACCCTGCCAGTACCATCGTCAATGACATTAAACTAGCAGACTACTTATTTCCCAATGTGTTGTTGTGCCTATTCTGTCCTGGTGGAATTACATAGGCTAAAATAGGTTCCTTGCACAAATACATCCATCCATGTTTACAGTATTCTCTGTGTATTGCATCAACACCAAAGCCTCTGTGTGTGTGTTATACACAAACATGTGTGTACCACCCAGTACACTTACCATTGTCCACTGTAGAAAGGCTGCTGACATCAGCCACCATACAGTCACCTGTATACACCCCCAGACCCATCAGGCATGTGGCACATGCAGTAACTGTTATACAGACCAGTGACATGTGTTCAGCTGTACCCAGGATATGGCACAGTCAAGGTGTCACCACAGTGCCATACCCCTTGTAGTAAACAACAGCTGACCAACATCCTGCTGGCACATGGACACCTACAACACAAATGGAATACATTATGGAGACCCCAATCACTCAGTGTTAATAACAGCTAATAATGCATCATGGCTGGACAGCTACACTTCCTGACATGTAAGCATTAAACTTTAGTGCTGAAAACATGTTACACAGCATTACATTGGTACAGTCACCCTGTGCATCAGAACCATATTAGTCTGTCCCTACATCGATGTTATGGATGACAGCGATGTGGCACAGGTATCATCATATGCACAGGGTGTGTTGTTGGTTTGGCAGAGACCTAGGCTGAGCCATACGTTTGACATCATGTGTGTGCGTGTGTGTGTGTGAGGGGGTTTCATTATTAATTGGGCTGTTGTGATGTAGTGTGTGCAGGTATGAGGTTGCCCTAGCTGTGTTGGTGATGTGTATGTGTGCATGCACAGTTCTGCCATGGCTGCCCTATACAGGGCTTTGTTGGACAGCTGCAGACTGTACCTGGCAGGGTGTGCATTTCACTGTCTCCAGCTATGGACACGTGAACTGTGCCTGCCAGGGGTTCCACGGGCACCACCAGGTACAAGCCACGATATGGTACTCTCCCCTGATGATGACATATGTCCGCTGAATCCAGGTTCCTCTTGGGACTGGCCAGGGCCATGTGCATATGGCCTGCTGTGTTGTGGTGTGGACAGTGCCCCCTCTGCAGTTCTGGGGCTGGTACTGCCACTACGGGAGTGGCTCTGACTTCTTGCATGTCTACATTGACCTCCAGCTGTTGGTGTTGCTGGCCTACGTCCACATGGTCGTCACACTATTCCCACCATATGCTCAAGCACAGACATTCCACATTTGAGGATTCCCACCATCTCACCCAACCGTCTATCCATGACCTCTGCAAAATAATGGTGGGCACCTGCAAGTTCACAGATGTCAATAACAGTGGAATGATTAGCCCTCTGCAGCCTCAGAACCTCTCTGGTATACCGTTCCATATGTGCCTGCACCTCCATGATGGAATGAAAAATGCATCTGGTGGCACCAGATGTGGCACTTCTGCCAGAGGCATGATGACCAGCAGCCCTCCTATGAGCACCCCTGTACATCTGCCTGTGTGGAACCCCACCAGACATCTGGCTATAGATGCTGTGCCCAGACACATGTGCCATAGATGCCACACTGTCCTGTCCCATGCCACCACTCAACTGTCCCTCATCTATGGCCACTGGTGATGGGGTATGTACATGCAATGTTACTGTGTGCGGGATGGGGTGGATAACAGTGGGATGTCAAACAATGGTGCAGTTTCAGCCCCTGACAACCCTGCCTGTGCCTCAACACATCTATCATTATCAGTGTCTGTTGGACACTAACATCAGTTTGCCTGCAGGAGGGGACCCTGACCCACCTTGCCATCTATGAGGGGAAAGCAAAAAACACACTTTAAGGCCTGTATGTCATTGCTTAACAGTACACACACACACACACACACACACACACACACACACACACTTACAGGTGAGGTTGTACAAAGTTATTATACACAGAACTCCCATTACCCATCTGTCAAGATGCATGACATATGGCACTCAGCATGCAGTGCAGATATAGTAAATCCCTGTTACCAACATTATACATCTCTGTGATGCATGGGTTGTGTTAGTAGGTGATGCCCCTTCCCCTGGAACACACTGCTCCCATATACAAATTATTGCTGTGCATCTGTCCAACACCCTGGCATGTACTGTGCACCATACCTCACAGGTGTACACACCATTGCTGTATGTGTATGTGTGTGTCAGTTATGTTTACTCTGCTGCTCACAGCCCCTATGTGTTTGTCCAATACATACCTGGGATGATATGTGGACAAATGTCATTAGTGAATGCCTGATGTCTGATTTACAGATCTCATCATCGCGGTGCATGTATGGCCAATAAAATACAATTACACTGACAACCTTCAAACCGTACTGTGGCTATGAGGAGCGTACACACCCTTATTGACATGGAACCCTCTTCCCTGATATGCCATGGGGCCAGATTATGGCATATGTTAACATTACACGAACCTGATATGTGACATATGACCTGTGTAATCAAATGCAGTATCAAACAAATGTGTTAGTTGTGCGGATGCTGATTGAGATGCATACAATTTGTGGGTGCATACGTGTGCACACCCTCATCATGACGGTTTGTTGCACCAACTGTGAAGTGTACTACAGCAGTCACTATTCCTGGAAGGGGTATACTACCAGGGGCCATCTGCATTTGCCAGTATTTGGTCACTCTGCCCTACAAATGTCCACCAACTCTGCATGATTGCAAGGTCAACTTATGTGCACAGCCCTTGGAGGTCACACAGTGCCGTCACTATTGCTGTGCATTCAGAGTTATGTCTGCCACAATTCATGACCTTGACTGTGCAGATACAGCCATTCTTAGCAAGCTTTGGATGTCTGCTTCACTTCACTGTTGTGTTTCAGGATGACAACCCTTCCCCATCCTCAGCCTTTTTGCAGATGCTTGACAACTATGGGCTAAACATGTGTCTCATTTTGCAGTGTCCCAAATTCTGAACACCATGTGTACCAACCTAGTCCCTGCTAATGAATGGCAAACTTACAGGTGTACACTGGCACCAGCAAGGTACATATGGGGATGGTGGGCCTGAGGTGGGGTGAAGTGTTGCTTGTGCAGCACATGTATCTTAATTGATACTGTCTGTAGGTTTCCAACTTGGTCTTGGCACACCAGTACACATTGCAACACATTCCTTAGGGGGACTTTTGATGTTATGTGTATGCTACCTGTAGAGAGCCCTGGCTGATGTTTCCTGTGGAACAACTGTCCATCTGACTACCCTAACCCATGGGCTACACTTATGCAGAGTCCAGGTGACTGTCGACACAGGCAAAGCACAACCAGTACTTGCTAGACATTCCTGCAAATCCCTCAGTGTTGCGGCATGTTACTAGGCAGCCTGCATGACCAGTTTGCAACATGTGTCATCATCTGTCTTGGATGGCCATCTGTTTATTTTCTACAATAATCTTGTCCCATACATCCTCGCCACGTACAAGACTGTCTGCACTGTTTGCCATGGTATATGCAATGGTGAGGTAAGGCTACATGTCCCACTCCTGAGTGCTACTTGGGTATGGGATCCATTCCATGGCTTGTAAGATGTGTGCAAGCCACAGCTGCCTCTGTTGCAGGTAAGTGGGCACATATGACGGACAAACGTCTTGGACAGCAGACCATTTCTAGGTGTGACATTGAGGACATGTACTTGCTGGAAGGTCCATACTCATAAAGAGTGAATGCTGTCAGTACCTCAAAAGCTGCTTCCACAATATGTTATTTGGAGTGTATGCACACATATGCTTCCAGTGTTTGTTAAGGTATGTATTCCCCATATTTTCTGTCCTAACATAGGATTCCATAGTACACATTCATTGCTCATGTTAGGACCACATTACAGGTTATAACGGTTGTGGAATGCGGTATTGTGATATGCCGTTGTGTAGATCTGTAACAGTTGCCATTGTAATACTGGTATACACACTGTTGTAGCACTGTATAAGGGTGATGTCTCAGACATGTTCGTACTGTAGGCCATTTGTCCCACCATTATGTTCATCTCTGTGCACACATCTTGCAATAACAGGTTGTTAGTTATAGTGCAGGACTCTTGCATACCCTTCAGATATGCCACCATAGTGACCACTATGATGCAGAGCAGTTAACAGCAACAATAAGTGAACATGTACAACATGCATTATGGGCAGGTGTGTTAAATGTATGCATGGCAAATACCATGGCCATAACATGGCCGGTGTACTGGCAAACCTGAGCAAACAACACCATACTCACCAGCTACAGGCTGCTGCCCCAGAGGTATACCAGAGGGACCTACATAGATGTGTGAGAGATGTGATGTCAGTTGCCACACTTGTGGCATTGTACAGGGTGGGAGCAGTATTACAGTACATCAACAGTAAAAAGCCACAATACTACAGATTATGAAAAAGAAGTTATGTGCCAACCATAGCGTTCCATGTTTGTTGTCCTTCATCTCACCTTCTTTCTTGCTGGTTGGGTTCGGAGCCGATCCTTGGCTCTGACTCAGACAATTTACTATAACTTGAGAGCTTTTACTGGCTCAAGGTGACCCCTTATCCCAACATGGCTAGCGACAGCTACCCAGATCTTGTTTATAATAGCCCACACTAGACATGTACAGTAAAAAACAATTTTTACTAAGCTCTTATACATCAAGGTAGGAAGGAAAGAGGAAAAGACAATGTATGGTTAACTAACCTGATATTTCAACAGGAAACTCAGCCAGTGTAACCAATAAAGAACTCCTCTCGAACCTCCAGGAAGGGGGAAGGAGGGAGGGATGCAAGAAGGAAGGCGAGATGAAGGACAACAAACATGGAACGTTATGGTAGGTACATAACTTCTTTATGCTATGTTGTCCCATCTCGCCTTCATTCTTGCTGGTTGGGACCACATCCGCAGCACCTGTTTCTTGGCTAGCTCACTGGAACAAACTCTTCAGGATTGTGGAAGCAAAGGATGCCCTATTCCGGGAGACCACATCTACTTTGTAATGAGAGAGAAAGGTATGAGGATTTGTCCATGTTGCTGCTGCACAGACTGAATCTAAAGGCAATTTAGCTTGGAAGGCAACTGAGGTGGCTAAGGCCCTGGTTGAATGTCCTCTGGGCCTTCCTGGAAGTGTCTTGCAAACCATATGAATATGTGATTGTGTCTGACAGCCATTTTGATCAGGTCACTTTAGAAACTGGATAACCTTGTTTATTGCAGCAAACGATATAAACAAGTGGTCTGATTTTCTGAGGTCTTTGGTCCTGTGTAAATAAAAATGTAATTGTCTATGAACATCCAATTGGTGTAATGTATACTCTGCCTTGTTGCCGTACTTGGGGAAGAACACAGGAAGCTCAATGGACTGATTTAAGTTATACTCAGAACAACCCTTTGGCAAGAAAGAAGGATTGGTCCTTAGAAAGTCTCTACCTTTGTGAAAATGAGATACGGCAGGCGAATAGACAAAGCATGTAATTCAGAAACCTGTCTAGCTGAGGTTATAGCAACCAAGAAGAAGAAGGTTTTCCAAGACAGAAACTTCAGGGGGCAAGATGTTGCTGGTTCAAAGGAAGGCAGAACCATCGAAGCTAAAACCAAGTTTAGATCCTGGGAGGGGGGGTTTCTTACCGGGGGCTGTAAAAGTGTTGTACCTTGTAAGAATGCTCTGCACAACTTATGGGACATAATGTTAGAACCAAAGTCTCCTACATGAAAATTGGAAATGGCAGCCAGTTGGACCCTAATAGTAGCTGCAGCTGCCCCTTTTTCAAAAGTTTCAGCCCAAAAGTCAACTATCTTGTGAACAGGAGCCGTAAAAGGATCAATGTTATTAATCTTGGCCCAATAAGAGAACTTCCATTTGCTAGTGTAAATCCTCCTGGTAGTGGCCTTGTGGGAGGACACTAGGATGTATTGTACAGCAGGAGAAAGGTTTGGGAGCCTGGCTAAGTCTGAAAGTGGAGTAACCAAGCAGTCATCTTGAGAGTTTGAAGGGATGGGTGAAGCCCGCCTGACTGATGCGTCAGGAGGTCTGGAACTGGGTCCAGTATCCAAGGCTCCAGTTGAAGATGATGGCGAAGAAACAGAAACCATATCTGATGAGGCCAGTATGGAGCAATGAGGATGAGTTTGCAACCCAATGATTTTGCTTTCTGAAGTACCTTTGGAATGAGTGGGAAAGGCGGAAAAGCATATAGTAGTCCCAGAGGCCAATCATGAGCTAGTGCATCCCTGGGTGACTGTCCAAGAGGGGGAACTAGGGTGAAGTAGCTACTGCATTTGTTGTTTAGGGGAGTGGAAAAAAGATCACAGCATGGCTGGTCCCATTTGCGGAAAATCAAGTCCGCAACTTCGTGCTTCAGAGACCACTCATGATGCATGAGGATAGCCCTGCTGAGCCTGTCTGCTATCACGTTGGATTTTCTGGGAATGTGCATCGCAATCAGAGAATGTTGGGAAGACATCACCCATTGCCATACTCGAAGCGTCTCCTGACACAAGGGTTAAGATCTGGTTCCACCCTGCTTATTGATGTACGATAACACTGACATATTGTCTGTCTGGAGTGCAATGGTCCTCATAGGTAGACAGTCTTAAAGGGCTTGCAACGCCAGAAGCACCGCTCTCATCTCTAGAGCACTGATGTGCAAATGGTACTCGTGAGGTTGCCACATTCCTTGGACAGTCCGTCCCAGATAATGCCCCCCCAAATTATCTGGGAAGCGTCCGTGGCCACTGTGGCTACCAGATGGGGGTCTAGAAAGGGTCTGCCCAGAGTCACCTGGGGGGAGATAAGCCAACATAATAGGTCCTTTTTACAAGATTCCATGATCAAGATCATGTGTGACATTGGCAAATTCTGGAAAGACCAGTGAGAAAAAATAAGCCACTGTAGAATCCCCATGTGGAAGCATGCTAAAGGAACTAGCATAATTGCTGCAGCCATTGAGTCCAGTACTTGTAAAATTTGTCTTGCCTGAATTCTCATCTTCTTTATGAGAAAAGAAACTTGCTGACGAATGATTGACACCCTGTCTTGAGATAGTTTTGCTATCATGCGTCTTGTATCTAAGTCTGCCCCTATAAAGGTAATAGACTGACAAGGCAACAAGGCAGATTTTTCATAGTTTATGGTGATGCCTAACTGGGAACAAGTTCGGATTGTGTAGTCCCGTGCTCTGATCAGTTGATGCTCAGTGGTAGCAGTGAGGAGCCAGTCGTCTAGATATGGAAACACCAGGAATCCTAGAAGCCTCAGGTGAGCCATGACCACTGCAATAGACTTGGTGAACACCATAGGGGCTGTTGTGAGACCAAAGGGCAGGGCCCTGAACTGATAATGACTGGCTCCCAGCCATAAGTGTAGGAATCTCCTGGATTGCCTGTTCATTTTTATATGGTAGTACAAATCCTAGAGATCTACAGAGCACATCCAATTGTCCTGACCCAGGAAGGGAAGAATGGACTGCAGTGTCACCATCCAGAACTTTATCTTTTTTACTGATTGGTTTAGTTTGCTGAGATCCAAAATTGGTCTCCAGTCTCCTGTCTTTTTTGGAACTAAAAATAATCTTGAGTAAGTTCTGGATCCGATTTGGTCTGTGGGGACTTCCTGGATGGCTCTTTTTTCTAGCAATCTTTGAACCTCTAGGATTGCATGATCCCGAAGACTGTGTGGAACATCAGAGGGGCATCCTGGGGCACAGATTCTTTATGCTTGGTGGCAGGAGAAGGGACAAAAGCAGGCACAGGCACCAAGGGAGAAGGAGCCAATGGAGCTGAGGGTGAAGCAGTCTTGAGACAGCACGCTCATCACCTTGAAGGCACCACAGTCTCAAGTTGAAGGAGCTGCAGGCTCTGAAGAGCCCGGAGATCTCTCTTGAACCGGGAGCGACAGTTCCAAGGCTGATGTAGGAGCTGAGCTCACCTGCGCCGAAGTTCTGAGAGGAAGAGTGGGGTCAAACAAGGGTCCAATGCCACTTCCCCCCTCAGACCCAGTGAAATTGGTTTGGCGCCCAGATCCTTCGACAGACTGAGACATCAAGGAGATTGGTGCGGTTGTCAGAACCAATAAGGGAGAAGAAACCAGAGCCGATGGTTCCACCACCACGACCTCCATGCACTCCGGCTCCAAGCTCGAGAGAGTCAAAGGAGGAATCAATAGAGAAGCTGGGAGGGCCGAAGGAGCCAATGTCTTATGGGTTGGGCTCGAAAGTAATTTAGCAAGTGCCTGTGACTTGAGGAGCCTGTTGACTACTCTCTCCACATCATGATCCGAAAGTTTGGAGGACCGAGAGGAGTGTGAAGAGGACTGGTGACTGCCTGCTACAGTCTGCAGCAGAGGAGATTGTGGAGCAAAGAGTACCGTCTCCAAAGAAAGAGACCTTGATCTCTTATGGGTCCAGACAAAGATGGAGCTGCCAGAGACTTAGCTTTGTTGGAGCCAATGCTGGGAGTCGACACAGCCGAGGGCTTCTCAGTGATTTTTGTCTGTTCCAAACTTGGAACAGATGGCTTGGAGTGTTTCTCAGACAATCTGGCTGGCTAAGGACCCTGAGATGAATAATCTTGAGGGTTCTTCAGGAGGACACATAAAATAAGCTTATTTTTCTGTCCTGTAGGACTCTGGAACTGAAAGCATGACAGAGCAAGAGTCTTGCGGGTGAACAGCCCCTAAACAATAAATGCAACTCGTGTGCCCATCCGTAAGGGACATTTTTTGGCAACACGAGTGACATTTTTTAACCCCAGAGGGTTTAGACAATGGTAAACACTAGTCAAGGAAAATTTCACAGTACCAGAAAAAAACAGAAAGCTATCAACTAACAGCACACAAAAAGTAACTGCAACTAGGCTGTAACAGGTAGCTCAACAACAAAAAAGGAAGAAATTTATTATGTATATTTTTTTTAAAAGGGAGAAGAAAGAAGGGGAGAGCTTCTAACTTAAACGGCAACTCCTCTGATGGGAGAGCCTCTAACTTAAACGGCAATCCCAGAAAAAGGGTGAGGAAGGGGAAGAACTCTCTAATTTAAATGGGCTCTAAGAAGAAAGCCAGGCCTGAAGAGAAAAAACCACGGCCAAAAGCACAACAAGCAGAGAAAGGGGTCATTAGACTAATGGGATATGGTACACACTACCGAGTCAATATAACCACTAAAAATTAGACAGCCTGGCAATAAATAGAAAAAAGCACAAAGTATTTAGCCTGAGCCAGTAGTAGCAATCTCTGATGCTGCAAGCGGCAAATGAGATCTGGGTAGCTGCCGCTAGGCATGCTGGGATAATGGGTAGCCTCGAGCTAGTAAAAGCTCATAAGTAATAGTAAATCGTCTGAGTCTAAGCAGAGCATCGGCTCAGAACACAACCAGCAAGAACAAAGGCGAGATGGGACAACATAATATCATCTGTTTATTACTACAATGCAGCAACAGACCATATATATTTTATCTCACATATGCATGATTAAACTCTACAGATGCAGATGATTAAGCAACAGTGGTCTACTGATGTGCCCTGTGGCCTTACCTGCATGGTCCTCATCCACTGTTTAGGGTCTTGTGTTTGCAGGTAGGCAGGTGCCCCAAGGCTGGCGAGGAGCTCCTCAGCATGTGTTGGGGGGACTGGATGGCATGACCCCCCCCATAGCTAGCTGGTCTTTCCTAACCGCAGCAGCATGCCGACAGGCATGGCGGAGTAGGTCAGTGCACCGATGTCAGACCTGCTCATAACTGCGGTTATGCAGGCCGAAATCGTTTACCCTGTGGACGAGCTCGTTCCACGGGGTAGTCCTCTCCTGCAGATCATGGTCTGTATGTCCAAATAGGGTGTGGTAGTGCTGCACCAGGTTTTGTATAATCACTTCATTCTCCTGAGGGGAGTAAACCGGCAAAGCACTCCGGTGACATGGTGCCTGAAAGACATATAGAGGAAATAATGTCTGAGGACCTCATAATGCAATTATTTATTATTATTTATTTATTTTACATTTGTTGACTGGGCTAGTCTAGCTGGATACATGTCCATTTTCAGTAGAGGCCCAGGGAGAAAAGCTCCACAATAAAAATGGGTTAGTAAAATCAAGTATGTTATACATTCAAATAAGAAATATTATACAAACAAAAAAAACTGGTTCATAAGTATTACTGGCAAAAATACTTTACAATACTGAGAATCAGCAAGCAAAATTTTTTATTTTTTTTTTTTTAGGGAGAATATAAGGGTGAGAAAATAGAGAATAGAAAGTTTTAGTCAAGGTTTGTAAAGGACAGAGCTAATAAGAATTAAGCACAGGATTTAGCTGATTTTTGAAGGTTCAAACACTAATACTATACTAACCTAGACAAGGTTTGAGAGGGTGAAAAGGGTAGAGGGAATAATAGTTTAGTCAGGGTTAGTACAAGGACAGAGCCATTGAGACTTAAGCAGAGTTTTTAGCTGCTTCTTGAAAGTGGGTAGAGAAATAATAGTGGTGAGTTCATGAGGGAGCTTGCTCCAGATAGGTGCAATACAGTTGGCGAACAAACAGTCTCCAGCTTTGTTGTTGGATTTATAGGGTGCTGCTAGTAGCTTTGTAGCGGAGCGCAAGGATGATAGATTTCTATAAGGAGTAATAAGGGTACTAAGTATTGTGGTGTTAGAAGGTTGACAGAAGATTTTGTGAGTGATGGTAAGTTGCTGTAGTCGTATTTGATTTTGTAGTTCCAGCCAGCCTAGTTGTTTCAGATTACAGCAATGATGGGTTCTAAAAGGGGCTCCTGTGGCAAATCTTGTAATATTATTATAGGATACTGCTAATTTATTGAAATTAGCTTTTGATAAGTTTGTGAAAATCGGTGAGGCATAAAGAAGGGTAGAGAGTAAGTGTGTTTGAGCTAAAGTACTCCTGGCTAAGGTAGTTAGGAAGGGTTTGAGCCTATAGAGAGCTCCAAGTTTTCTATTGACTGACTTGATGGTTAAGTTAATATGGGCATCAAAGTTGAGATTATGGTCTATAGTGACACCTAAAAGTTTGGTAGTTGAGTCAGGGGATATTATTGTGCCATTGTTTGACATTATATCGAAAGTAAAGGTTAAAGATTTCTGTGATGGGGTAAAAAGTAATAATTTAGTCTTTTTGGGATTTAGTAAGAGGCCATGCTGATAGAACCAGTTTTCAGCTGCTGTGAAGACTTGTTGTGTAGTGGTCTGGAGCGTTATTGGGGAGGATGCTGAACATATCAGAGTTGAGTCATCGGCATATTGTATACATATGGATTGAGGAAGGGACATATTTAGTTTGTTAATAAAAATAGAAAAGAGGAGAGGTCCCAGTATTGAGCCTTGTGGCACTCCAATTGTGATGGGAAGAGATGATATTTGATTATCCCAAAGGACTGCTTGTTGTCTGTTATCTAGGTAGGATTTAAACCACTGGATAGCTTGACTGTCCAAGGCAAATGATTTGAGGATGTTTAGTAAGAGGGAATGGTTGACCATATCAAAAGCCTTAGAGAAGTCTAAGAATAGTGCGGAGGACAGCAGGTTGTTGTTCCGATGTTTATTAATATGGTCTGTGAATGATAAGAGTGCTGTAGTAGTGCTGTGATAGGGTCTAAAACCATGTTGGCAGTCTGCTAATAGGTTGTTTTTGAGAAGATGGTCAAGTAGTTGACGATGTATGCATCTTTCCAAAATTTTAGCTAATGGAGAAAGTAAGGCTATGGGTCGAAAGTTAGCAAGCTCGATAGAATTACCACCCTTGTGAAGAGGAATGATATGTGAGACTTTCCAGAGGGTTGGAATAAAGCCTTCAGTTATGGTTCGATTAACTAAGATGGAGACTGGAAGGACAATTGCTTTGGCCGCAATTTGAAGGTATTCAGCTGGGAGGAGATCAGCTGAGGGGGTACAAGGTTTGAGTTTTGTAAGAAGAGTAAAGATAAGATCAGTTGAAACTGGTTGCAGTGTGAAAGAGGGGGGATTTTTGTTGAGGCTA
Organism: Protopterus annectens; assembly: GCF_019279795.1. NCBI lineage: Eukaryota > Metazoa > Chordata > Ceratodontiformes > Protopteridae > Protopterus > Protopterus annectens. The sequence continues at coordinate 1,394,709,047 of NC_056741.1, read as the reverse complement.
TAAGGTGTTGGAGTGAACTGTGGAGATAAATTTGAAGCAAGAGAGGTGACAGTGTCTGAGAAAAATTTGTTGAAAGTTTCAGCGATTTGGTTAGGTGTGCTATGAGTGAGGTTAGAAGGAGTGGGTGTTTTAGAGTTGCCTGGATGTAGTAATTGATTGATACTTATCCAGAATTTTTGAGGATTTTGGCGTTGGGTATGTTGGAATTTACAATAATAATTTCTTTTATCAAGGAATATAAGTTTCTTTGTTGCATTCCTAAGTTGTTTAAAGGTTTGGTGGTCAGCTGGGTTTTTAGTACTACGCCATTTGGCCCAGGTTTTATTTCTATGCAACATTTTTTGTTTGGTTTCTTTTGTTAGCCAAGGAGCAGGCTTTGCTTTGGTTTTAATTAATCTAGTAGGGGCATGAAGGTTGAGTATTTGAAGGAATTTATTGTTAAAGTATGAGACTGCATCGTCTAGAGGCAAGTATTTTAGTGGAGCCCAATTACAGTTCTAATAGGAAATTAGTTTGGTTGAAATTGCTTTTGTTCCTGGTAATTCTGACTTGAGTATTATCGGAGATGGGGGTTTTGTTTTTGGTGATAAAAGTGATTAAATGGTCACTGATATTATCAGGTAGTGTGCCTGTAGTATAAATCATAGAGCTGTTATTGACTAGAATCCAGTCAAGGATGCTTTTTTGGAGCTGGTTTTGTTAATTCGAGTGGGGACAGAAATGGTTTGATTAAAGCCATAGAGGTTTATGTGAGAAGTGGGTTTTTGGGAGATGCAGGAATTCCAATCAATATTAAAGTCACCTAGAAGTATAGTTTCTTGAGGGAAGGAGTTTGAGAGCCAGTGCAGTAGGTTTTCAAGGGTATTAATATTGTTACCTGGGAGAATATAACAGCAAATGATATAAATGGATTTGTTAATGTTAATTTGTAGTTTGGTGATTATGATTTCACTATTGTTTTGTAAGGGTGGTTTTGTATCTAGTAGGGTAACCAGTAGTTCAGTTTTGTATAGTATAGCAACACCTCCACCCTTTTTGGTGTGCCGGTCAAGTCTAAAGATGTTATATCCTGGAGGTAGTATATCATTATCCTTGGTATCTGTTTTTAGCCAAGTTTCAGTTAGACAAAGGATATCGAAGGAATATAGGTCAAGGAGGGCATGCATTTGTGTTGTCTTATTATTTAGGCTGCAAATATTTAGGTGGGCTATTTGGAGAGAGTTCTGATCGGGGCTATGAATTGTAGAATTAGTTTGATTTACTATGGGGAAGGTAGGTTGGTGATTCACTGGGCCGAGATTGGGATGAATGTCGCCATGTAGGAATAATAGTTTCTGGTGGCTATGTAGGTATTTGGACGGTTTGGAAGAGAATGAAAAAGCTTTCTTGTTTAGAAAATAATTGATATGAGTTGCTCTGTGGTAATGCGGCATGAGGTAGGAAGCTAATGAAGTTATACTGATGTGTGGTTGAGAGATATGGACAGAGTATAAAGTAGTTTGTTTTAGTGCTAGTTGAGATTCAAATAAGTTTGTGTTTTCATAGAAGGTAAGGGAGTAAGCAAGGAGAAGGGTGTTTAGGAGTAGAAAGGAGGAGAGAAGAATGTTTTTTTAGAGATGTGTGGGTTATACATAGTGGGAGAAAGTTTGTATAAAGAGACAGTAAATAAATAGGTATAAGAAGGGGAGTGAAGGTGAGTAGTTGATTTAAAGGAGGGAGTTATTTAGAGGAAGAACAGATAAGAGTATCAGTAAGTGGGCGGAGTTGCAAAATTCCTTAATTAAAGGGGTATGGCTATGGGTTGATGGAGTAGGGGGTGTGGCTATTGTGCTATAAGTCTAGTACCCCTGGGGGTGGGTGGGAATTGGGGGTAGGGTAGGGGAGCGGAGTGAGCCCGCAGGGCGAACGGAGCGGGTAGAGCAAAGGAGAAGGAGAGCCAGAAGCTGAAAAAGGAAAAACAATCAGCCAGTGTGTTTGGGATCACTCCCAAGGTCAGGTAAGCTATCGTAGAGAAGGAAAGTAGTATGATGTAAATAAGGCAGAACAGAGAGACTTACAGGGAGATTAAGCAGGTAAGACAGTGTTAAAGTATTGGAGAGATAACGAATTACTAGATGCGGGTCAAAGTGGGGAGGGCTATTGGGTAAGTAGGGAGGACTAGTTGTAGTATAAGAGACTGGGTAGGAAAAAGTCCCTTAAAAGTAGAGGGTTTGGGAGAGCAGGGGTCAGTAGAAAGCCTCAGATGGGAATAATAACACTACGAAGGAGTAGTTACAAGAACCTAGGTTAGGAAGTTTCTCTATGTAGGGGAATAGGGAAACAACAGAATCCTATACTGCCATCTGGTGGCCTTGGACAGAAATTACTACTCTAGATTGAAAAGGTACTAGGAAAGCAGGCACAGGTTAACAAGGTGGGCAGGAAAAAAATAAGAAAGGATATTATAGTTGTTAATACACATCTCTGTCTCCCTCCCACCACATCTACAACAATAATCTGAACACACAACTCAACAGGTATGTTTACAGCAAACCTACTGTTGGGACATGTATTGTACAACAATTTGTGCAATGTGTTTCTAGTCACGTTCCATGTTGAAACACTATCATTGGTGGCCTGTTTCAAACAATATCACCTGCATGCCGTTGTAGTGGCCACTATGGTTCTATATATGCATGTGTTCTGTTTGTTATGTGACTGCTCCAAATCTGGTGTTTTGTGTTAATGGGGATATCTATGCATGCTGTTAGACATAATCCTGGAATGTGTGGACTATTACTACCCACATATGTTCTATAACTGTGACACAATAGCATGTTTGGGAAGACATTTCTCAGCATAGCCACCTCTTCCATCTCATCTGGCCATGTTACCAGGCCACAGCACATCTGGGACCCACCCTGGGACCTCCTAATCTCCTGGTCCAGCATTACCTTCAGGTGGAACCACCTCAGGGGATGATGTTTGTCCCCCCCCCCGGGAGCACACGCAGACATGATCCTGTCACCTGAAGTCAGGTCCAGAGTCTGGTGCATAGGGAGTTCCACAGAGACTTGGAGGATGTGCTACACCACCTTGAAGCCCTCAGTACACAAACACAGGGTCCGCATGCTCCTCCTGCTCAGCCCAGGTGCCTTCAGGGCCGTGAAGGTGCAGTTCCGTCTGCCCATGGGTGGGGACCTTCATCCCACTGTTTCCATATGGGGGCTCATGGGCTTCCACATTCCAAACACCACTCCCCATCCAAGATATTAACCCACTACGTGTCATGTACTGACCCTGTATGCTGTCTTGTCTGTCTTCCATCCCAACCTACCTCCCCAAATATACCTACTGTCCTTCCCCAACATACCAATCCCACCTTCACAAACAAGGGCAATGTGTTCCCAACATGGATTTCACACCACACATAACTGTCCATTTTGCACCCGCTTACTACTTTAGGTATGTATGTGTATATATATATATATATATATATATATATATATATATATATATATATACACACACATATATATATATATATATATATATATATGTGTGTGTGTATGGATATGTGTGATGTTCCCTCACACATATCATGCAGCACTGTCATTCAACAGTAGGGGAAATGTATTTATGTATTTTACATACATGTATATATATATATATATATATATATATATATATGCACACACACAAACATACATATATGTGTGTGTGTGTTTGTATATATGTAGACATACACTGTATATATATATATATATATATATATATATATATATATATATATATATATATATATATATATATATATATATATATATATATATTTTTTTTTTTTTTAGTTTTATAAACATATGTGTGTGTGTGTGTGTCTGTATATCTGTAGACATGATGTATATATGTGTGTGTCTACATATATATATATATATATATATAAATATATATATATATATATATATAAATATATGTGTGTGTGTGTCTCTGTATATCTGTAGACATACATGTATATATGTGTAGATATATATATATATATAGTGCATTCAAACATTAGGTCCACACTCTCTAACTCTCCTTCCTCCACAGCTGCACTGTTCTGCCTCGCTACAAAACAGACAGGTGTCTACATGTGGACACAGCCTAACATTAGGGGGCTATATAAAGGGACAGATTGCAGGTAAGCCTATTATACACCTATGGCATTTGTGCATGCTGCATTTCACATTAACACAACTGTCCTGCAAGTGGTGGAGGTCTGAAACTCATGTGTCTGTCATAATGGCGTTACTTCCAGCACCAGCTATTTGCCAAACTAATATACATATCTTGAGGTACAGAAGACACACTATGATGGCTTACATCTTGTCATTCAGTGCTGATCTGCGCAGTTGACAGGTATGGCCCACTGCCCACAGGGTCAGACACTATGTCTACAGCAGTTGTTCAGCAGGACATCATTACAACAATTCCTGATAGCACATATAAATCTTTCCACATCATCTATCCCATTATTATAGACCAAGTACAAAAATCAATTACATGCATATATGTTTCACATACCTGTTGTAGCACTGTCCTCTCTTGTGAGTACACTTTTATGTGTCCCCTGTGTTATATAGGGTTGGTTTGTAGTTTTAGTTGGTTTAGATATATATATATTTTTATTTTCCTGTTTGTTTCTCTCTCTTTCCACTATAGGGATTGATCTGTTTTGAATAGATTACAGCAAGGATTTTGTAGGTGATGCACAAGACCAGGTGATGGCCTCTGCACCAATCAGCATTCACCACTTGCTATGTGCATGCAGCCAGCTGTGTAGTACTTCCAATTACCACTGTCATGGCAACCCACTACTATAAATTACTACATCATGTGGGTGTTGTCCCTTTACCTTTCCTGTATGGAAACATCTTTCCTGTGTGTGGGCAGCAGTGTTACAGACAGCAGGTAGCAATACCTCTTACAACAGGACTTGCAGACACAGGCCAACTATATATTTGTATAAGTTTCTAGACCTACGGACAGTGTGAGTAGTGTTGTTATATGCATTGTATACCGCTAGTTTTACAGGGTTTATGTGTACATGCTAGTTTAGCATGGAATGCAGTCTGTCTGCATAACTGTCAACTATGGCCCTATGCACATGATGGCCACAGGATTAGTTGCTATGTTTTGTCTGTTCACCACACAGGTCATGTCTCTGATATATCAGTGGCATTCTGTCTGTTGAGTGCTATCAGTACATGGCTACGTCCATTTGTGTTTCTGACTTCATATTCCTGAATAAGGGTATGTTGCAACCAATCCTGTAACACCAGCAACTTTCACAGTGTTGTTGTTGTTGTTGTGTCTTTCGGCTTTTCCCGGTTAGGGGTCGCCACAGCGGAACTCCGGTCCGCTAATGATTGGCAGTAGACTTTTACGTGTGGAGTTGCCAGCCCTGACGCACAACCTTCAACGAAGGTATGCCCATTCACGCATGTCTCCACACAGAAGACCCTCTAGCTGAGAATCGAACAGGACGTCTTACTGTGAGGCGACAATGCTACTGCACCACCACCACCACAGTCTACCAGCAACTTTCACAGTGTATAACAACAATATTGCAAATATGGCCCTGAGTTCCAGCCTCTGTCCTCCACCTATATACCAGGCGTTGTCCATATGTCATGCAGTAAGAGGTTAAGTAGTGGCCTATCATTATGTAGTGCTGGCATTCCTGCCATCATTCCAGTGATGTTGTGGACTCCGACACATATTGTGGGGTAGGCTCCATATATATGTGGGGTACAGCTGGACAAAATGTGTGTGACCTTGTACAGTCCAGAGGTCAGTGCATGTAAACCTATTATATGCCCTTGTAAGTCATTCTATGAGGGAGGGGCATGCACCAGTTATAACCTAGGCTGTTATAACATGTGAGGGATATCAGTAGTAAGACACATGAAGGTATATGGCTGCACATTTTCATACATTTCACCATGGGAACAATGGTGGGCTAGTGCTTACTGTCTTACATACAGTTCTGTTTGTCAGTGTGATAGTGATGTTTTAAGTTAAGCATTGTTATATAACAGATACATTTTCATTGTGACAACTTAATTCTTTTCCCCCTAGGGGTTGAGGACAGAGTGTAATTGGAGGCTGCTGAACTACATCTGTATTAATTAGTGTTGATTGATTCTGATCTTCCAGGCCAGTGTTTCTTTACTGTTGTACTACTTGAAGGCCTTGACGCGGACAGCAACATATGTTATGCTTTCCGATTACTGTATAAAATGTTTTGCTTGAGAGTTGCATTACTCAGTATGCATTTCAAACACCTAACTGCTATATGAAATGGCATATACAACTGAAATAGCACACAAATAAACATTTCTATGTATGCAAACCTGTGTGTGGTGTCATATCCTTTGACTTCTCTGTGGGTATATGTTTCATGCAATAATTGTCTTTTGTATGAGAGAATCAAACACTGTCCATTTTAAAAGGTGGCAACTGTAGGAATACTGGCTGTTCAATATGCTGTGCACCCTCTAAATATGTATCTTCCTATACATATTTATACGTAGTAATATATGTATATGTGTATGTATGTGTATATACATATATATGTGTGTATATACATATATATATATATATATATATATATATATATGTGTGTGTGTGTGTGTGTGTGTGTATATATATATATATATATATATATATATATATATATATATATATATATATATATATATGTGTGTGTGTGTGTATATATATATATATATATATATATATATATATATATATATATATATATATATATATATATTTATTTATTTATTATTGGAATGTTTACTGCTTCCACATTATACAATCCCTATGGTAGACAGACTGTTCTGCATGATATGTTATGGATTACTGTTAATTTCTTTTGGCTATGTTGTGTAGGGTCCTGGGTATGAGACTTGCAAGTGTTGGTAATGTGTTGCAAGGCAGATCTGTTTGGCTGTGGGGGACGAGATGATATCAATAATTATAAGAGGTACTTAATTTGGGCCCCCTCACCCCCATTAACAGTGCCTTTGGGTCATATAGATATATATATATATATATATATATATATATGTAGACATATATGTAGACATTATATATATATATATATATATATATATATATATATATATATATATATATATATACACACACACACACACACACACACACACACACACACACACACACACACACACACACACACACACATCCATCTTCATATATAAATACATTTTCCGTACTGTTGAATGACTGTGCTGGATATTTTTGAGAAAACATCAAATTTATTTATATCTGAAATGGCTTAATGGTAAATCACTTTGGCTATAGTGTGCAGGGTCCCGGGTTTGAGACTTGCAAGTGCTGCTTATTTTGTTGCAGGTTAGAACAGGGGCTATTGGAGACAGAGTAATTAAGGCACTTTAAAGCAGTTGTAAGCAGGTTTGTGCGGAGCTAAGCAATGCTTATGTGAGCTTAGCTTCACTTACGCCAGCTTAAACCTGCAGTAATTTCAAATAAAGAAAAGAAAAAAGGGAGATAGGAAAGTGGTGAAATTGGGGCAAGCAGGGAGACAAACAAGAGGAGCAACAAGTAGGGATGTGCAGGTTGGGTGTAGGAAAAGTCCATAGCTCTGCATTTCTTTGACAGCAACAGCTGCTTTCAATGTGGGCAATTTAGAATTTGGAGCCTCACACCCTACAGGAAGGTGTGTGGGGATTATACAATACGGATGACTGGTAGGGTTAGATTGTGTGCTGGCTAAATGTCTCTGGGCGAAATGCAGAGCTATGTATGGGACGTGTTTTTTTTTTTTTTTTGGGACAGATGCCCTTTTTTTTTTAAGGTGAGAGTGGGATGTTAAGGAAGGATTATTGGTAAGTGTGGTGAGGGAGGTTTGGTAGGATGCCCTTTTTTTTTTATGGTGAGAGTGGGATGTTAAGGAAGGATTATTGGTAAGTGTGGTGAGGGAGGTTTGGTAGGAGAAGTTGCATTTGCAGACAGACAAGACATACAAGACAGCATACAGGGGCGGTGTATGACACATGGGGGGGTAGACACCTTGACAGGGAGGGTAGCTGGGAATCTGAGGCTCATAAACCTCCCAGATGGTAGTAGTGGCACTGATGTACCCACCCAATGGCAGTCACCACTACTCCTTCACAGCCCCGAAGGTGGCTGAGCTGGAGGGGCCGCTTGCCCCTCTAGCTGCGAAAGCCTGCCCTCCACCTGGTGCAGGCGGTCATCCAGCTCCGGCTGGAGGACATTGCACACCATGCCACAGACCTTGTCCCAGGTGACAATGTCCTCACTGCGCACACTTGCAGTGGGGGGGGTGAGCCCCATCCCCTGCAGCGGTTCCACCCGAGGGTGGTGCAGGACCAGCAGATGAGGGAGGTCTGGGTTAGATCTCAGACGTGCTGGAACCAGGTGCGTTAGCCAGATGGGGTGGGAGAGGTGGCTCTGCTGGGATCTGCCTTCCCATATGTGCTATGGTGTGGAAATTAACAATGAATATTGGTTAGTCATGCACAACACATTCCAACATTAGTCAAAATAACATGCATGTATATTCACATTAACCCAAAACAGTGCAATTATTACAATGACATAGCAAACAGAACCCATGCATATATGAAATGGCATTCAGGGTTGCAACAGCATACCAGTTAGAGGTATGTCAGGCAGGTAATAAGATGATTATTCAACAGGGGATATTAGTATGCACACAGTTTAAACAATGATAAACCAAATGGAACAACGTTCCCAACAGTAGAGGTTTGTTTAGGAACATACCCATGTTGGTTTCACTATGATGGTTGGATCAGTTGAGTGGTGGGGGAAGGGAACAGATTCAATTGACAACTGCTATCAAGTATATTTGTCAGTACACTACTATTCACTACTCTACATTCTGACCACACTTATACTCTACCTGGGCCATGGGGCTGCTACAGCACACCAATAGCTGTAGATATCAACAGAGCAATTGTACCATTATTTTAGTTAATACACATCGGACCTGTTTCTATACCAATTTCTCTACCTGTGGGCCTGTTCAGATGAACTGTGTGCACATTACATTGCTGTTTCTACACATATTTCAGATTCACATATTAGTTGCAGGACCTGGAGTGTGTGTTTTGTCTTTCACATACATCTACTGGGACATTCTCTGCGTGCAGGTTTCTTGTCAACTGGGGAAACTATCCATGACAGTGTGACACTTTTGGAGCTTGTCTGGGCCAGAATGCAGAGTGTGGATGTCTAGCTTGCATCTATTTGTAGGACGGGGCTGATCAACACAGCAATTGTACACCTTTCATAGTTATACACATCATACTAGTATTTTTATTCAGACTGCTTTACATGTGTGCCCTGCATGGAAAATGCATGTGTTGCAGTACATTATTTTTTCTATTCAGACTGCAGTTTAAAACTGTAGAACCAGACTGAGATGTTAGTGGTGGTCCCTGGATTTGAACCGTGCTGTGTGTGAAAAATTGAACTACAGGCCTAGTCCTTATCAGACTGAGCTACTGGGGAAGTGTTTTGCTTGTGACATTTCTATCTAGTACATATTTTTGAGCACAGTACTTTTATTATCACATATTGCATTATTTGTTTCCCATTTTCAGTACATTTTATGCATACACAACAGATACTGGTGTCATTGTTTGTGAAACATGCACATTTGGCTGTTTTACAACTACATACTGCAATTTAGATTCTGGAGTACACAGTGCAGGTTTTAGGTCTACACCTGTTAGCCTTATACATTTCTCAGTACATTCACAGCTACATACAGCTGAAATTGAAAGGCTAACACTGGGCAATGCTGGCAGACAAACAAGTAAAACACATTCTGATGGGAATATGTGCTGTGTCTTTTTTCCAGTTATTTGACATGCCCATTCTAAAGTATCCAGACAATCAGTGCTAACTCAGTTCACCTCAGTTAATGCATTCTGCAGGACATATGCATTTCTATTTATCAGGTACAAGTGAGATGACACACACATCAGTGTTTGGGACCACCTTTATTAGTTTTGACATACATATCTGTGTACGACTCAGAACTCCACAATTACTATTCCTGCATGATCTGCACAGGGGAATGCGATTCATTTCTAACTGTTACAGTAGCCCTGACATGGCACTTTCTTGGCAGGTTCACTCAGACACACTCATACATATTCTAATATTCTTCTCCTGCATATTGTACCTTGTTTTCTACTGATATCTGTCTTACACAGCAGCTGGGAATACTCCATGGCAAGACTGGCATCCTGACACAGGCATTTATTCCTAATTTTTACAGCACAATTATATATACAAGCAGTACTACCATTACTATAATTTTGATTTCTTACTGCTAATAGTAGGGGGTATTCTGTACTCACCAAACTGTCGACGGAGCTGGGCCAGTCACTGTGCATCACCCTGCACATTCTGGGACCTCTCTGCAGCAGCTGTATGAGGAGACATCACACATTAATCACACCTGCACAGTCACAAGTTGAACTTTTTCCATACTTAGAGATACATAAGACTGCATACTTACAGACAGGTGGGACATCCTGTGCTCGGGCTTCTTGGATCCATTGGTCCAAAAGTGCACCCCTCCTCCATTTCAGGTTGTTATGGTGATGCCGTACCTGCTCACCAGTCTGGGGTATGCCAGTGGCACTGGTGAGATCACATGCAAGCTGGTCCCAGGCCACTTCTTTGTACTGTGAGCCCTGGTACTGGCCTTGCAGCAGCCTGCCATCATGGTTTTTAACTAGGAGCCCAACCATGACCCTGGAGTGCTGGCTGCCCAAATGTTGTGCTCGGAAGTGCACACATTCTCCAACACCAACCATTTTGGTCTTACTGTGTGCAATTGCAAATGGTTATGGCTGTATTCCCACCTGTGCGGTTTAAATAGGGCTGTTTTCCCACACTTTTTCATGATTGGCAAGTTTTAATATGCTGCACTATGCTTAGCTCCATGCAAATCTGCATAGCAGGGGTATACAATTGTTGGAACTACTAATCAAACACTACAGAATTAATATCAATAAACTCACAACGGAAATCAATATACTGGATGATGTCATTAAATCTGATATTGACTTTCTACATTATAAATATGACTACAATCGTATTTTCAACAGCATAGACTCTTTACTATTGAAACTAAAACAAAATAAGTCCAAGAAATTGGTAAGGGATAGAACAGCATATCAACAAAATCAAGCCTATCCAAACTACAAGTTTCTAAGTCAAGAGAGGCTCCTACTAGAGACCCCACAGCGGACCCTCCTGCCCCCAATGATCAGATGGTATTTTCAGATGATGACTTTACAAGGGAAGACACTGGAGAAGGTCCAAGCAATGGAATAAGACGTAGCAACAGACTAAAAGAAAAGAACTTTAACAATGGTAGGAATAACTACTCGAATAATTCTTTCAAGAATAATAGATCAAGAAAGAACAGCAATCATTTTTTAGGGCCACAGCCACAGAGATATCCTCAGAACAAGAAGAGAGTGCAAAATGTGTAAGTCGTTTGGATTTATTGGAAGGGAATTCTTCATCCAACCCTCCCACACCCGAAGATGCCTCCCGAGAGGGCCTGCCACGAATTTTATCCAACACGAAAGGTGACTTTAAAATTTATAACTTTTCAGAAATATTGCTTGATCTTGACTTGATTGAATTACTGAGTCTTGGCAATACATTTATTCCGAGCAGGCATTGTAATTTAACTGAAACAATCATGGATTTGAAATGTTTTGTTAGAAGGCTCAATCTAGATGTGCTTTATAACAATGAAAACCACGTCCCCCACATTGGGTTAAAACTGTCCAGTGTGTTCAACCCACCTCTCCACACAAGTTTACTCAATTTTGAAAAAGCATGTGAAGTTGACTTGAGACACCTGTTCAGGCCTGGTAGATATAACAACAACTCTTCCATGTTTAATATAACTAAGGAGCAAAGTCAAGCTTTGAACCACCTCAGCCAACTTCCTGTTCGAGTCATTAAGCCTGACAAAGGGGGTGGATTGGTAATTCTGGACAATTGGAAATATGTTGAAAAAATGTCCACTGTCTTGGATTCTCCAGCGTACAGTCCACCTTCCCTTAATGAGATGAACCTGACCTACAAAAGAAATAGAGGCTACTACAGAGACCTGTTTTTAGCAGGTAAAATAGATGTCGACACGTATAACTTCATAGACATCGCATTCCCAAAAGTACCAGTTATGTTCGGGATTCCCAAGATCCATAAAGATCTTGGGAACCCCCCGATGAGAGCCTTAATCGATGGTAGGTCTTCAATGACCCATCCTCCTGCTAGATAGATTGACAATATCCTTGCTAAATATATCACATTGATTCCAGTTGTATGCAAGGACTCCTGGTCTCTCTTATCTAGCATTAATAACATCGAATATGACTCAAGAAACAACTTCCTAACCATCGATGTAGTGGATCTCTACACTTCTATTCCACACCAGGAAGCCACTGACTGGATAGGACTTCTGCTGAAAGATCTTGGAGCTCCACAGAATGATATTGATTTAGTTACGGAACTATTAGATATAATCCTAAGTTCCAACTTCTTCATTTTTGACAAAACACATTATCTTCAAAAACAAGGAATTGCTATGGGGTCCCCCTGTGGTACAAGTGTGGCAAATCTCTTCATGGCTTTTTGGGAAAAGAGGTTCATATTGGATCATCCTGAATTTAAACATCACTTGACTTTTTATACAAGGTTTCTTGATGACATTTTTATACTATTCTGGGGTGACGCCGTAGAAGCAGAAACGCTAGTCAAGTATATCAATCAAACAACCTCTTTCCTTAAATTCACTCACCATTTTTCCATGAATGAGATCGATTACTTGGATGTCAAACTGGTCAAAGATTCAACAAGAGGAAAGTTATGCTCCACGATTTTCAGAAAACCAACTTATTGCAATTCATTACTGCACTTTTCTAGTTTCCACCCTTATAAACAAAAACGCTCCATCATCAAAGGACAGGTGGTCAGAGCAGTGAGAATGTGCAGTACTTACACAGCTTTTCAAAAGGAATGTAATTTCTTGAGAGATCTATTTACCAACAGAGGGTACCCAGTAACCCTTGTTGACATGATCATTGAAGAAGTTGACACTAAAAGATCCAATGGCTTCTACAAGCCACTTTTGGATGAAAACATGCAAATGGATGTACCCGTTATGTCATCTGATATTGTAGAAGGTGGGAATGAAATCGAAATCTACAACAGATTAGATAAAAGAATAGTGAAGAAGGGGGACAAGAAATTTCCAACTAGCTTCATTTCTACCTTCAACATGGAATCTAAATTAATATGGCCTTCCATTTGTAAGAACTGGTACCTCATCAATAGTGACTCTTTCTTATCGAACAAGCTAGGGGCTTGCCCAAGAGTAGTCTATAGAAGAGGTACCAATATAAAGGAAATCCTACAAAGGAACCACTCTATGAACTCCTTTACTAGGTACAAGGGCTCTGCTAGCTGTGGCTCATGTAACTGGTGTGGGCTAGTAAAATCAGGTGAAACATTTACCATCAGAAATAAAAGATACACAATCCACCACAAAATCAATTGTTTGACCAGATCAGTGGTGTATGCAGCTTTTTGTGACTACTGTCCCGGATTCTATATAGGCAAAACCGACCAGAAATTCCGGGAGCGGATCTACCAACACAACTACGCAATTAGAACCGGGAAAATGGACAGTGCCTTATCAAAGCACATTTCCAGAAATCCTGGCCATAAATTTCTTTTTATGGCCATTGACCACATACCACCGAGCATCAGAGGTGGTCCACTTACACTGATGCTAGAATTTAGAGAATTGGAATGGCAAATAAGGCTCGATGCATTCATTGACCCAGGTTTAAATGAGAACTGCAACATAGCAGCAATCCTAAAGTTAAAAAGTTACATGAGATAGTATTTTCAGAATATGTTTGTTTATACTTTCATAATTTTCATAACACTGATTTATATGTATATTTCACTAGACAAGTCTACTATTTCTTTAGTGTGATCTAGTGAAAGAATTTTAAGTCACAAAAGAAGTTATTTTACATTAGTTGCAAGTTAGAATATATATGTATCCATACAACTTGACAACTTTTAATTTTATAATTCATTTAAATCTAAAGTAGATTTCAATTTTTAATATGAAGATTGTAACATTGTGCTTATAACTTGATGTTTTTTATTTTTATGTTGATGTAAACGCTAGATTTTATTTTGTTGATTGTGAATTTAAAGTGAAATAGCACACTAGAGGAAGTGATGTCATTGCCACACCTCTGATTTCCTCTTAAATATTTGGCGCTAATATTCACTTTTTTTGTTTGTTCTGAAGAAGCTGCAACTCTTTTTTAGCAGCGAAAACGCTACTGGATTTTAATAAAGCTGCGTTCAACTTACTATTGGACTTGGAGTTTTGGTGCTATTTCTGACTGCCTTGCCTCCTGCTTTTGTTTTTGGTTGTTTTGCTTCACTTCAACAGTTTCTCTTTTTTTCATTAAAGTTATAAATTGTTTTTTACATTTATATTTTACATATTTCCACCCTCTACTGTGCTATACGTGAGCCATATGATTGACATCTATCATTCATATTCCTTAAACATTTATTAAATAATTTGCCAGAAGGGGATCCGAACCGGGCACATTCTACATGCTATACCATGGCAGTACCACTACAATACAGCAGCTTGATGACGTTTTCTATCACAGTAGCACTTGAATATCATTTTCAGGATTTCAGCCAGGCTAAGCATAGCGGTGGGCTGTGCAAACAAGCTGCACAGTGCTTAAACTTCAGATTTATTTCATGAAAAATATATATTATTACATTTCTTTATTTTTTATTCCTTTCCTCTTGCTCTACTGCTTCGATGCATGTAGGGCAAGAGTGCATACATTTGGGGTTGTGCACTTGAAGGCTCCTGCCTTCTATAGATGTTTGTGGGGTTTTCTTTCAGTGTCCACTGATATGTTAGCTATTTACACTTCAGTGTCTGCAGATACTCATTTATTATATATTAGAGCTAGGCTCTAATATTATATATTTTGACACTCATCCGTTTCAGAAAATGCTGTACAGCACTTTCAGAGTGAAGGGGGAGTGCTTCAAGTGCTGGGACTGCTGACAAACTCCCCCTGAGCTCGTTCCTGGTTTGTGTCCATTTAGTTTAGATAGCAGAGTGCCTTCATGCATATGCAAGGGGCGCTCTTATCCTAAACGGACATGAGAATAGCCTTACTCTTGCATAGAGCTTTGTGAATCCAAGGGAAGGTCTTAGGGACCAAAGCTTTAAGACAGGGCAATACTTATGGTCGTAGTTGGGCCCTAAGAAGACAAGACACCGATTGTCGCTATCTTTATGTGGAATTGTTTTCTAAACTGGCATTTGCCCTTCTTGGATGACATGCAATCTCACAGCAAGTAAGCAGTAGCAAAATATAAAAGAAAACCCATATGGGGCCCTTATGTGAAACTCTTGTATCCAGGAAAAACTCGGACTAGCAGACCGATGATTGTAGATGGCGTTTGGACTGGTGGCATAGACGTTCTAAGGTTGTTATGTTCAGATGTCACTTTTAAGGCCAACGGCAGCTGCTGGCCTACATGCGACATCCCACGTACCTTGCAGTGGTTAAAGTCTTTTGTACATTGGCCAAACGACATGACTACCTTTGAAAGTGAATCCTTCATGTTAAGAATACTGCAACATAAGAATAGAAGGACATCTGCTTTTGTTGGTCTTGGAAGAAAGAGTGGAGAACTCTTCTCTGCCATTCCAGACTAAGATACTTGATCCCTGGTGTGATGCCACTGATTCTGGTTGAGCTGCTTCTATGGATTTTCATTGCGAGAAGAAACAGAAAACTCACAGTCCAGTTTTTCTAAATGGAAAATAACATTTTCTGTGTCTAAAGATTCTGAGCGTCAAGAACATGGAACAGAACTGGAAGAAACAAATTATATTAGTTCTCCTCATGCTACAGATTCTGATTTTTTGAGGAGTGTATTTCTTCTGATTTTCCATATAAAGAATTTTCATCTTCTGAAACCATTTATAGAATGAATCAATATTTTCAGTGGCAACAAAATGACATTCCAGTTTCTTTGAAAATAAAGTATTAAAACTTATTTACAACTGGAATTTCCTCAAACTACTGCTATTCCTCCTGTTCTACCAGCTTTAGAGGATGTTTTTACTATGGAATGCAACATGCCTGACAGCCAGCCTGCAGTCCCTAAGAAGGCAGACAGACTCCATCTTACAAAGGTATTATTTTATAATCCAGATCTGACCCTGCTGTGATTCTCTATGAAATCTTCTGCAGTTAAACAATTAGTAAATATGAATGCCTCTCCCTTCAACAAGAATGGGAAAGCTTTTGACAGACCTGGTTTAAGAGTATATTCTTCTGTCACCCTTATTTTCAGGAACTGTCAGGCTCACATGTTAAAGTTTTTGATTGCTTCTTTTGAGAATATGAGGACTATTACTGCCACTTTCCCTTCTTCTGAGGGCCAATCTTCTCTAAATTCTCTTATTGCTTCTATTTTTCAGGTAACAAACATTCTCTCAAGTGTTCCTATGACTCAGTGGATGCCTCTTCTACAGCAGCTAGCACTTGGCCTATCATGAGAGGATTTGCATGGTTATGTTCTCAAAACTTGCCTGAAGATGTAAAATCAGGATTCTTGAATTCTCCGCTATGATAGGGATTACTTGCTGTAGAGGTCCAATAAAATGTGATGAGAGCGCAAAACTGATACAGTAGGACTCAACATTTTCAGCCTTCTTTCTCTAAGTTTATCACAAAGGTTTCACTCCTAATTCAGACTCTTTCTTAAAAAGCAAAATAAGCAGTCCCAGCAAACTTCAGGTAAGCGGACATTCAAAACACAATGGCAAGAAGGCTTGGAAAAGAATGGGGGAGCTTCCTAGAAACAAGGACAGTCCAGTTTTATTAGAATCTTCACAGAGACCAGCCCTTGAAATTTCCTTTCTCAACCAGTTTGTGAAAGTTCCAAAGTTCAAAATACTGTCCCTTCACAACCTGTTACATTCCACTCCCCCTTTCAGGTTTTTTGGCAACTCTAGATTTAAGGGATGCTTATAATCACATTCCAGTAACTACATGTTTCAGTCATTTCTTAATGTTTTCTGCAAGTGGATTACACTTTCAGTTCTTTCCATTACCCTTTGGGCTATCTTCTTCTCCAATGGCGTTTACAAAGTGAGCAGCTTTGGTGACAGGCTTGTACAGACTGTAAGGTAATTATATTTCCTTATTTAAATGAATTGTTTATACTTGCAGAGTTTTTTTCAAAGTGTCAGGAATCTTTCAACTGACTAAGAGATCTCACTTTCAGGCTAGATTTTCAGAAGAAATTTCAAAACTTTTGTTTAAATCCATCCCATAGAATTATATTCCTAGAGCGTGTTCTAGATATTTCCACTCAAAGAGCATTTCTCTCACAGGTTCAATTAGATCTAGATCTGTTCCTGAGATTTTCCACTCAGTCAATGACTTCAGGCTCCATGGCATTTAGGATGCTTGATTCCTTTAGACAGACTCCAAATGAAAAAGATTCAGTGGTACCTAAAATCTGTACGGCCCCAACATCAACACCCCCCGACTTTTCAAACTCCAGTTTGAGATTTACAAAAAGGGGAACTGCTTTGGTGGAGAGACCTGTTGTATTTGTATCTGGGTCTCCCATTCTCCCTTACAACTCAACTAGCTGATGTCTCAGACTTTGCTTGGGGAGTTGTGTCTCTGAGGGTAAAAGTGCAGGGTTACTGAAAAAAAAGAAAAGACCAAAACATACAAACATCAAAAAGATGTGGCATTAATAAATGAACTCAACTCTCTCAATCATCTGCGGCGCCCCCAGGACATCTACAAGTGATCACAGAC
The DNA here is from genome assembly GCF_019279795.1 of Protopterus annectens. NCBI lineage: Eukaryota > Metazoa > Chordata > Ceratodontiformes > Protopteridae > Protopterus > Protopterus annectens. Next base: position 1,394,691,048 of record NC_056741.1, on the reverse strand, counting down.
AAAAACACAGTGATGTGGTAGATAAATCGGGGGGAGGGGTTCCTAGCTAATACCCTCTGTGCAGATTAGCCATGGTAGCCTGGGATATAGCAATCAAGCACAATCCCATTGTAAAGGCGTCTTGCATTCTGTCATTGCAAACCTATGTGGCAGGCAAGCTGAGCAGGGTAAGGACATAACCTTACAAATTAAACTGATCAGGGGGGTTTCTAGGATGTGCTCCAGCTGTGGGGACATCTCAGATAGATCTTTTTGCCTTCATTCACAACAAACAACTGAAGCAATTTTGCTCTAGGTTTCCTTAAAAACAGGCCTGGAAAAAAAAGAAGTTATGTACTTACCATAACGTTCCATCTGTGTTGTCCATTTTCATTCTTCCTCAACTGGCAGTTTTGGATCATACCAGCAAAAGAAACAAATAACCGATCTGTAGTTCTAATGTCCTTTGTTCTGTGTAAATAGTTGCCTATGAACATCCAATAAATATAATAAATATTCGCCCTTGTTTGAAAAATTTGGAAAGAAAACTGGTAAGCTGATTAATGTTAGATTCTGAAACTATCTTGGGCAAAAAGGATGCATTAATTCATAATGTAACTATCTTTATGAAAAATTAGATATGGGGGTTTCACAGATAAGACTTCAATTTCGGAAACACATCTGGCTGACGTAATGGCCACCAAAAACAAAGTTTTCCAAGAAAGAAATTTAAGATCACGGTCATGTGCTGGTTTGAAGGGTGGGTGAACCAGGGCTTGCAGTACCAGAGTTAGATCCCATGGAGGAGTGGGATCTTTAAACGGGGTGCTTCAGAGAAGTGTACCTTTTAAAAGGTTTTACAAAGCTTAAGAGAAATGACTGAGAAACCATCAAATCCAATAATGAAATTAGAAATTGCCACCAACTGAACTTTAATTGTCGAAGAACTAGCTCCTTAGTTGAAAAGAAGCATCAAGAAATCAAGAATATTATGAAGCAGAGCAGAAAAAGGTTCTACATCATTTTGAAGTGCCCAGTGTACAAATCTTTTCCATTTACTAGCTTAAAGTTTCGTTGTAAATGGTTTAAGGTAGGATAAAATCTGGCATACAGGAGACGAGAGCATAGTTTTTTCTAACTGTTAATGGAAATGGAGAAACCAAGCTGACAGCTTGAGATTGGGGAGATCTGGATGCTTCATGCCTGTGTGAGACAGCAGATCTGGAGCTTGGTCCAGAATCCAAGGCTGATGAATTAAATGAGGCCATAAGAAGGGAAACCAAATCTGTTGAAGCCAACAGGGTACAATGAGTATGAAAACACAAGTCCAAGCATTTTACCAGTATTTTCCTTTATTAACAATGTGATCTGGTACCTCGGTCTTTCGCCTTTCCTTGGAAAACATGGAGGCTCTCCTAGTAGTTTAAAATTCTGTGTTTTGGGTAAACCTTTTTCCATGGGAGGGAGTGATTATTCTCAAAAATTATTGGAATTGGAGACAAAAATGATCTTGAAATTTAAAACTTTAAAGCCCTTTGGACTTAATTTGGAACTGGCTATTTAGTCTAATGTAATTTGATATAAGTTAATGAAGTTAATTTTTGTATCTAAATTAACGTATTATTTATATTTTAGCATTTAAAATAGTTGTGTGTATTTATAATTGTTAAAATAAATGTATAGATAATTGAAACAAAATAGATATTAATATGTGGATTTAGATAGATATATTTAAAATTTTGGATAAAAATGTTTAAATTTAATATGTAAAATGGGGATGAAATGTTTATTGAATAATTTAATGAATTGATTAAGTTGTTTGTGTTAATTGCTTTGTAAAGTGTATATAAATGTGCTTAAAGCATACACTTTCTGTGATCCCTTGAAGGCGAAAGGCCGAGGTACCAGATCGCATTGTTAATAAAGGAAAATACTGGTAAAGTGCTTGGACTTGTGTTTTGTTACAAATTTTTTTCTGTGGAGTTGTGGAGGTGTTTGGAATTGAAATACAATGAGTATGACTTTGCTCTTCAGCCTGGCAGCTCTCTGTAGGAACTTTGGAATCAAAGGAATTGGGGGATAAGCAAAAAGTAGACCACGTGGCCAACTGTGGAGAAGAGCATCCTTCGGTGACTCCCCTGTGGGGGGGGTTAGGGCAAAGTAGCTGTGGCACTTGTTGTTAAGGGAGATGCAAAGAGACTGCAGCAAGGCTGGCCACATTGTCATAAAATTAATTCTACTACATTCTTGTTGAGGGACCATTCGTGAGGTAGTAGTATGTACTTTCTCAGTTTGTCTGCTAATACATTGGACCACCCCAGAATATGCATTGCTATAAGAAAGCGACTGGCAGAGTTCACCCATTGCCAAACACTGAGCGCTTCTCTACACAAATAGTAAGATCTGGTTCCTACTTGTTTTTTAATGGACCAAACCACTGACATGTTGTTTGTTTGAATCACAATTGTTCCTGAAGGGACAGCATTCTGAAAGGCCTGCAATGCTAGAAGCATTGCTTTCAACTCAAGGACACTGATATGTAAAAGGTCCTCTTTGGGGGACCATGTGCCTTGGACTGTCTTTCCCAGGTAATGCCCCCACCCCATCCTAGCTGGGAAGCATCTGTGGTCACAATGGCCTTGGGCTGAGGGGGAACAAACAAACAGCCTTGTACAACCTCTTCTGACTGAATCCACCACATTAGATATCTCTTGCATATATTGGTGATCCGTATCAGAGCCAATAAAGGAAGGTAAGTATTGACCATTGTGAGGCCAGCATCCAATGGAGAACTCTCTTGTAAAATCTAACTAAGGGTTGTAATGTTATTGCTGCCGCCATTGACCTCAATACCTGAAGGACCAAGCGGCTGACATTTTAGTACTGCAAACTATCTTTTCTACTTGTGATCTTACTGTCTGGACTCTGGAGAGGGAAGTGAGGCTACAGTTGATTTTGTATCAAGCAGTGCTCCTATGAATTTGAGATTTTGACTTGGTTCTAGATGAGACTTTTCGCAGTTTACTGTTATTCCTAGTAGAGCACATGTCTGGATCACTTCTTCTTATGCCAAAATGAGCATGAGTTGTTAGGAGGAGATGAGACACTTGTTTAAATATGGAAACACCCAGAATCCCTGCAGTCTCAAGTGAGCTGCTACAACTGCATGCATTTGGTAAACACCCTGGGGGGCTATGGTGAGACCAAAGGGCAGAACTCTGAACTGGTAGTTATTGGCTTGCAGCCAGAAGTGTAAGAATCTTCTGGACTGCCTGTTCATCTTTATAAGACAGTACACATCCTAAACGTCTACTGAGCACATCCAATCGTCCTTTTCAAAAAATGGACTGAACTGTGACCATCTGGAACTTGGTCTTTCAAATGGATTTGGTTAAGACACTGAGATCCAGAATTGGTCTCCAGTCACATGTTTTCTTTGGCACTAAAAGGAACCTTGAGTAAGTTCTGGTTTCTATCTGGTCTGGGGGGACCTTTTGGATGACTCTCTCTTCTAGCAGCTTTTGAATTTGAATTGCTGCTTGTTCCCTCTGACTGGACGGAACATGGGGGAATTTTCTTGAATTGGAAGGATAAAGGGAAAATTGTATTATACAACCTCTGTAAATAATCCTCTGCACCCAAGTATCTTTTGTTATTTCTAGCTAGGCTCTCCGATGCAGGGACAAATGATCCCCAATTGCCTCCAGAGAGTGACAATCAGGCCTCCTTTCAGGAGCTCTAAAAAGGTTTATAAAAGAAAGAATTTCTGAAACCTTGGTTCTGTGGGCCACCTCTGCCATAAGGATGGCATCTACCATTAGAGTTCCCCCCTCTGCCTCTGGAGGAAAGTCCTCCATGTGTGTTTTTGAAAGATCCTTGGGATTTTTTGGACCACATTTTACCTCCCTCCTCAATGATTCCCTGAAAAGGATATTTGAGGGGTGGAAAAACATACACCCATGGAGAAAAAGTCTTTCCATCTTTCTCACACCTAGACAAAGTATCTTTAACCTTGGGGCCAAAAAGAGACGTTCAGTCAAAAGAAACATTGATGAAGACTTAAAGGGCTCTGCAAAATTGCATAAATTCATCCAGTCATGTCTCCTGATGGCAATGCCTGAACCTGCTGCTCTAGATGTACCTTCTGTTACATCAGAAATGAGCCTCATGGAGGAGGGGATATTGCCTGTAGGATAGCTAACTGAGAGGTGACAAATGCTTTTACCTCTTCAGAAATGGATCCTGAGAAGGTATCTGATAGTTCCTTAATCAGGTCCCTGTTTAGTCTCGTGAAATGTGCCAAATAATTCAGTGACCTTAATGCGAAAGTTGCTGAAGCATACATACGCTTTCTGATCTGTCCCTCACCTGATACTCCTTGTTGGGGAAATGAACAGTGGAAATTTCCTCTGCAAGTTCCTTCGTATTGGCCGCCACCATGACCATAGCATCAACAGGCACACCCTTGGACCAAAACTGCTTATCCTATGGAGTTGTTATGATTTTGTCCAGCTTCCTGGGGATTTGCTCAATGGTGTCTGGATCCTGCCATGCCTGCCACGAGATAAAGTTAAGAGCTTGTCAGTGGGTGGAGTTACCCAAAAGGTAGATGGGCCATACCAAACACCTCCAGGAGTACTGATTCCTCTGATGAGGGTTTCTGGGCTTCCAGTCACCTCTCTGTTTTAGGATCTCCATGATGTCTCCGAATGAGACATCATCAGGAAATGACCATGGGAAGCCTCCACACTCATCAAAATCTGTATCTTCAGTGACAGATTCAGAGGAATCTAAATGCTTCCTCTTTCATGTTCTTAGGGACCTTCTCAGTGGGATATTCTGAGGGGGTGTCAGAAGAAGTGGGGAAACCCTGATGGGGAGCCTAGGATTTTGGTACTGGCTGTCCCTGTGGACAGGCTAGTTGAGACCCCAGATGCATAGATAGTACAGACGTAGACAGATCTGAGGGGGTAGGTGCTGTCTAAGACAGGGGGTCTCTCAACATGACCACAAAGGTGGAATGCCCTGGTGAGGGATAGGACCCCAGATAAGAGAGAGCCAGTCTCTGATCCACAGTCCCTCCCTACCTTGAGGACAGTCCACCCGTGGCTGAAGTTGGAGCCAAAATAACTACTGCTGAGACTTCGAGGTGTAGAGATGGTCCTGAAACCCTCTGAGTCAAATGAAACACCTTGGACCCAAAAGGGTAGAATCGGCTCAGACAGCTCTCTGGATCCAACTGAATCAAAGAGCTCAGAGCAAGTCTCAGATTCAAGGCAAAGGAATTCTCAGATCCAAAGAAGACGAGCCTGGACGACTCAGATTCAAGGGCTCAGAGACCTTGAAAGGAGTCAGAAAAGGAATTGGTAAAAGTGGAGTATTGCAAGTACGGATCTCCTGACCCAAAGGGGTAGCAGCCGGAATGAACAATGACTGGCTCTGTGCTGAGAGAATATTTCTCACTAATGTCTCCACATAGTCTTCCGTAAGGCTTCTGGAAGAGTGAATGGACAATCCTGAAAAAGATTTTGGCCTCTCTAAGAAGGGAGAAGGAACTCTTGAGGGCACTAGTTCAATTGAGTGGGAATATTTTGTTCTAGGTAAAACTACCACATCCTCAGATGTGTGTCAGATCCAAGGGGGTCTGATCCGATGTAAGTTTAATTTTTAAGCTTGTCAGATCTGAAGAGACAGTCTGATTCAAGGATTGTTTCTTTACATGTCTTGGATCGGAGGATGAAGTCAGATCCGTACATTTTGGTCTTTTCTTCTTATGATCCAAGGGAACAGATGGATCCATAAGAGACCTTTTCAAAGACTTCTCTGAGGACTTAGAAGAAGCAGTGGAAGTGTTTGGAAAAGTGGGAGAAATTTTCTTAGATTTTTCTTTAGGAGCTCCAGATAAAGCCTTGCTAAAGGAGGACAGAAGTAAACCCTTTAATATCAATTTCTTTTTTGGGTTCAACCAGAGCCCTTGGGTTGAATGCATGACAGATCGAACAATTTTCCTGGAGATGAAGGGTCCAAGACAGTACATGCAATGCTTATGAGCATCAGAAAATACAGAAGTTAATGACTACAATGTTCCATCTTCCATTTTCATTTATCCTTGACATATGGGGGTTTGGGTCCAATATTGGAACAGACTTTGCCATTACTATAACTTGTGACGGCCAAAAACTCCTGAGCTTCATCTCTATCCACAATCCTTCTCTCCCAATTACCTCAGATCAAGTTTGCAGATTAGACATAAACGTAAGGAAGCCTCAATGGAAGCCATATCTGCTATACTTAATGATCACAATAACATAAATGCAAATTAACCATTCCAAAGAGTCTTCAAAGTCTGGGGGATGGAGGGAGGGGAATCAAGGTTAAATGAAAATGGACAACACTGACAGAACGTTATGCTAAGTACATAACTTCTTTATCTGACATTGTCAATTTTCATTTTATCCTTGACATATGAGGCCGAGTCCCCAGCTACCTTAGACCTTGGGAGGAATCACAGAAGGACATTCCTGAGTACCACTGAACCAAAAGATGCTCTTCACCCAGAGAACAAATCCAATTTGTAATGAGTAATAAAGGTATGGGGAGAAGCCCAAGTAGCTGCTGCACATATATCATCCATTGAAGCTTTAGATTGGAAAACTGCTGAACTGACTACAGATCTTGTAGAATGTGCCTTAACAGGCCTAGGCAAAGTCATTTTCTTCTTGTCATAGATAAAGGAAATACAATCCTTGAGCCATCTGACTGACTCATTTACCAAACCTAGCACTTGAAAAGGAGAAAATTGTTGGTCAGATATTCTCATGTCTTTCGTCCTGTGAAGATAAAAGTGTAATTGTCTGTGAACATCTAGTAAATGCAAACAGTATTCACCTCTGTTAGAAAAGTTGGAAAGAATACCGGCAAATTAATAGTCTGATTGATATTAGACTCTTGACACTACTTTAGGTAAAATGTGGGATTTGTCCTTAAGGAAACTGTCTTTGTGAAAAATCAGGTAAGATGGTCTACATGATAAGGCCAGAATTTCTGAAATTCTTCTATCAGAGGATATTGCCACTAAAAATAATGTTTTCCATGACAAATACTTTAGATCACAGTGTGCAGATGTATCAAAGGAAGAATGTACAATGGTTTGCAACAGTAGGTTTAGGCCCCAAAGTGGAGTAGGGTCTTTGAAAGGAGGTTTTATCAAAAGTGTCCCTTTTAAAAATGGCTTACAAAGTCTGCGGGAAGACAAAGAATGTTCTTCTAAACCATCATGGAAATTCAAAACTGCTGCTACTTGCATTCTGATGGTAAAGGGGACGTTCCTACATTGAAAAGAGAGGCTAAGAAACCTAAAATATTATCAACAGGAGAGGAAAAGGGGTCAATATCCCTTTCAAGAGCCCAAATGATAAATCTCTTCCATTTACTAGTATACAGTTTACAGCTTATGAGAAGCTATGATAATTTGGCATACTGGGGAAGAAAGGTTAAGTTACCTGGCAACTAATGGAACCATGCTGTCAGCTTGAGGTTCAGAATGTCTAGATGAATTAGTCCATCTGGATGGGACAGAAGGTCTGGGTCCAGAGTCCAAGGTCTCCGGAACAGATAAGGCCAAAGAAAGGGGGACCTTACCTGTCAAGGCCAAAAAGGAGCAATAAGGATTACTTTGCTCTTCAACCTGAGTGCTTTCTATAAGAATTTTGGAATTAGAGGTATCGGTGAAAAGGGTTTACTATCTATTCGACAGTCAAAAAAATTCCTACCTTAAATATCGACTAAGAAGTTGGACTCAAAATTTTGAGAGGGTCAAAATGATGCAAACACACTTAGTGTTGCGAATTCAACCTTTCTCAACATCTGAAGACTGCAGTCAGACACTGTACATCACGTGACGTTACAATTTTTGCAGGGGGGGCAAGCCCCCCTGCACCCCCCTTGAGGGGCTGCTTCCTACACACTACCTGCAAATTATTTATTCCATCTCCGATATTGCACTACAGGGGGAAAAGGGTAAATTTCTCCAGCCACATTGTACTGCAATCTCTAGTTATAAGATCAACCTCATATGTGCAAATGCACTGTGCATTCACTGAACTGGGACTTGCACAAATTAAGGTTCTGCAACACGGGATTCAGCGAACTGTACTTCAACATCCCGTGGTCACCGAACCTTCACTCAAAATTGTGATTGTAAACCAGTGGAAAGGCATATAGGAGTCCAGGGTGCCAAGTGTGGAGAACATTGTCCCTTGGTGAATTCCCCGGAGGGGGGATCAGGGCAAAGTAGTTGCTGCACTTGTTGTTTAGGGGAGAAGCGAACAGGTCACAGCAAGACTGGCCCCACTGAGAGAAAATCCTTTCCGTCACTCTTGGATTCAGAGACCACTCGTGAGGCTGAAGAATACATCTGCTCAGTTTGTCTGCTATCACATTGGAACTTCCCAGAATGTGTGTTGCTATCAGAAAGCTGTTGAAAGAGATCGCCCACTGCCACACTCTGAGTGCTTCTTGACAAAGGGGGTACGATTTGGTTTCCCCGTTTATTGATGTACCAAACTACTGATATATTGTCTGAATTGTTTCCGTTACCACAGGAAGAGCTGTTTGAAAGGCTTTCAAAGCTAAAAGCACTGCTTTTAGTTGCACAGAACTGATATGCAAGTTGGCCTGTAAGGGGGACCAAGTGCCTTGGACAGTCTTGTGCAGAAAACTCCCCCTCCCACCCCATCTGGAAGGCATCTGTGGTCACTATTGCCCTGGGTTCTGGAAGGACAAAGGGGTGGAATACTGAAACAGGTAACTGCAAAAACAGGAATGCAGGCAAGAAGGCTTGAGGCATGCACACAGTAGTAGTTTCCAAAGGTCTGATGAAGTCTCACTAAGAGGTGAGACGAAAAGCGCTTTATGGTTACTGTTTTTTATCGTTTGTTTGAAGCAAAGTCTGAAGAATAAACTTTGTAAACTACTACTGTGTGCGTGCCTCAAGCCCTCTTGCCTGCATTCCGGTTTTTGCAAGACAAAGGGGTGGCCCAGGAGAATTTCTCTGGAGTGAATCCACCAAGCTAGGCCTTTCCTGCAATAACTGGTGATCAAAATCTGGCTCAACATGGGTTCATATAGTATACACCATTAAGATGCCAGCAGCCATTATAGAATTCTCATTTGATACCTGGCTAGGGGAACTAGAGTTATCGTTGCTGCCATAAAACCTAGAGCTTGCAAAATCAGTTGAGAGGATACCTTCTTACTATGAATTATTTTCTGAACCTGAGTTATGATTTTTTGAAGTCTCAATGGAGGAAGGGATACTACAGTTGTTGTCGTAGTCAGTACTGCCCCTATAAACTCTTATGAGCTGGAGGTCAGTTGAGATTTTTCATGATTTACAGTTATTCCTAAGTATGCATAGATCTTGAAAACGTAATGGCTTGCCTCTATCGATCGATGCCTGGTCGGAGCAATAATGCACCAGTCGTCCAAGTACAGAAACACCTGGAATCCTTACAGTCTCATGTGAGCTGCTACTACTGCCATACATTTGGTGAACAACTTGAGGGCTGTGGTGAGACCAAAGGGCAACATCCTGAATTGGTAATGACTGGCTCCCAGTGAGAAGCAGAGGAACTTTCTGGAGCACTTGTCCATTTTTATGTGGTAATACACAACCTGAAGATCTATCAAGCACATCCAGTCATCCCTTTCCATAAACGGAAGAATGGACTGTACTGTGACCATCCAGAATTTCATTTGTCGAACTGAGTTGCTCAACACACACAGATTCAAAATTGGTCTCCAGTCCTGTCATTTCTGGCACTAAAAAGAACCTTGAGTAAATTCCGGATTCTGTCTGGTCTGGTGGGACTTCTTGGATGACTCTTCTCTAGCAGTTTTCGTATTTCTAGAACTGCTGGTTCCCTCTGATTGGGTGGAACTTCAGGAATTTTTTTGCATAAGGGGGGATGAAGGAAAAAGGGTATGGTATAACCTCTGGAAATAATCTGTTGCACTAAGAATCTGTTGTTATATTTAGCCAGGCATTTTGGTGCAAGGATAAGCATCCCTTGACTGCCTCCAGAGGAAGAAAATTGGGCCTCTTTGCCAGAATACTGAAAGAGCCTACCCGGGAAGCAGTCCCCTGAAGCTCTGGTTCTGCAGACCACCTCTGCCAGGTGGATGGCATCTTCCATTGTAGTTCCCCCCTCTGCCCCTGGGAGAACTGGCGCGTGTCTCCTGGAATGGCCCTTGGGATTTTTTGAACCATATTTTCCACCACTCCTCTGATTCCTGGAAAAGGATCTTTGGGGGGTGGAAAAATGTATGTCCACAGCAGAAAGGGTCTTACCTTCCTTCTCACACCTGAATAATGTCTCTCTAACTTCTGGGCCAAACAGAGATGATCCATCAAAAGATACATTGACGAATGAAGACTTAAATGGTCACGTAAAGTCACATAGATGCATCCAGGCATGTCTCCTTATGGCTATGCCTAAACCTGCCACTCTGGTGGTCCATTTGGCTGCATGTGCAATGAACCTCATGGACGAGTTTGACACAGACTCCAGGGTAGCCAACTGGAAGCAACTTTTTCCTGGACTCCCTCAGTAACAGCTCTGGCCAGGGTATCCGACAACTCCTTGATCAGATCCCTTTAAAGTCTGGTAAAATGTGTCAGAAAATTCAAAGACCTTAAGGTGAAGGTCAATGAAGCATAAACCTGCTTCCCAAATCTACCCACTGCCTCAATGGCTGGAACCCCTCCAAAGATGGAAGGGAGCCTGAAATTGAGCAGACTGCCTTGGAACCGTGGTCACTCCCTGCTCCAAAGAAACAGCCCCCAAGACAGAAGCCTGAGCCAGACTGAACCATGATGATGCTCCAAGGTGCAGGGACAGCTCCGAAAAAATTGGAGTCAACTCCTGCCCCTCAGAGCCAACAGGGCAGATATGGTCCCAGTAGCTCTCCAGATCCAAAAGAACCAAAGAACTCAGGGCAATAACTGGTTCTGAAGCAAAAGAAATCTCCGGAATTGATACAATTGGCACCAGATGACTCAGAGCTGTAAACTCTGATACCTCAGAGGAGATCAGAGGAGAAGTTAAAGGGGTGAATGAAGGTTCGGCTCCAGAGCCCAGAGCAGCCGGAGCAGAAGGGAATCCCACAGAATTTTATTCACCAGTCTCTCCACATTGACTTTTGTAAGACTTTTGGTGGAACGGACTGAAATTAGAGAGGGTAATTTTGATCTTTGTAAGAAAACTTCGGGTAATGCACCCAAAAAAGGGTCAATAGCTGGGGAGTAACTAGTCCAGGGTAAAATATCTTTCTGCACTGTATCCATACTCTGCACTGAGGAAGAGCCAGGTAGCAATATATCTTGTGCTGAAGCTTTTGGAGTCAAGGATTTTGAATCAGGAATAGTGGTCGGTGCCAGTGATTTTCCCGGTAATATAGTCTTAGAATGGGAGTCCATTGGTTTTGAGAAACTTTTAGGAACTGAAAGGCAAAGTACAATCGCATATACAATCGCATATACGGCTGGTGACTTCAAATCAAAGGGGGGCTGCAGGAGACAGCTGAATGGGTGGGGTCAAGGGGAGGGGGTGTGGCCAACCAGAAAGGGGAGGAGCTATGCTTAAAACTACAAAACGACTTCCCCAATCCCCTCTTTTGTACCTTCACTCTTTTGTTCAAAATTCTGTTTGACTTCCCCTCTGACCATCTGCTTTCTTTCTCTTGCTTCTTTTATCTGACTTCCTATATCCTTCTACCTTCTGCATTCATCACTACCTTTGTTTCCCCCTCTCTTCTCCTACTGGCTACTCCTCACCTTTACTATGCCCATAATATTCCTACCAAACGGAAACTGTACTTTTTCCACATTCTGCTTACTTCATTTCTGCTTTTTCTTTATCTCTAACTACATAATAACTGTTACACTACCAGCTTGCATAGTTAACACTGTATATTAACTGTTTCTTGCTTTTTGACAATGCCTGATTTGTTGTTTTGACTAGTGACTAGTGTTTTTAACTGTAAATTTTATTTTATGATACTGGAGCTTTTCTCCTCAGCCCTTGGCTGAAATTTGACATGTCATCTAGTCAGACTAGCCCAGGAAAACTGTATATGCGATTGTACTTTGCCTTTTAACATTATTTTATTGTTAGTTTATTAGTGACTTGTTAAACTGTAATATTATAGTCTGATAGTGGAGCTTTTCTCCTCGGGCCTCTGCTGAAAATGGACCTGTATCCAGCCAGACTAGCCCGGTTAACAAATGTAAAATAAATAAAATAAAATAAAATAAAAATAAAAATAAATCTAGGTCTCTTATATGTCGGTGCCAAAGGAGACGTTGACACAAACAAACCTCTTTTTGACCTTCTCCAAAGAGGACTATGAAGAAAGGGAACAAACATCTGTTTACTCTTGTCACGAGCAGATATGGCCTCTCCAAAGGAGGAAGGAATCAAACCTTTCAAGATTAATTTGTTTTTCTTTCAGCAACAGCCCTATGGTTAAAGCCATGGCAAATATTACGATCTTCCTGTAAGTGTACAGGACCGAAACAAAAAATGCACAAGTGCAAATCCGAAAGAGGGATCTTACGGTCGCACTTCTGGGATTTTTTGAAACCAGAAGGACCCTTAGTTTTCTCACCCATAATACAAAGGCTGGAAAAGGCACACACCACACTCACACCAAACACCACACTCACACCAAAGGGAGGAGAGAGAAAAACACACACAAACAAGAAAAAATAGAGAAGTAGTCTTTTTTTTTTTAAAGAGAAGGGAAGAGAAAGAAACGATCAACAATGATAGTCAAGGAGTAAACCAAAGTGTACAGAAAGGGGGCTATCAACAATGATAGCAGACAGTACCACAGGAATGCTTGGAAATGGGAAAGCAATTACAAACTTGAAGGGTAGAGAAACAGTGAAAGGACGATAGAGTTAAAATGAGGTAATAACATAAAAAAGAAGAACATTATCCAAAATATGAACTTAGCTTGAGACAGTGGCGGCTGGTGACTTCAAATCAAAGGGGGGCTGCAGGAGACAGCTGAATGGGTGGGGTCAATGGGAAGGGGTGTGGCCAACCAGAAAGGGGAGGAGCTATGCTCAAAACTACAAAAACTAACTTTAATTAAATATGCTGCCCTGGGTGGCAAACCATCATTATGAGAGTCCAATCAAGACAAAAATAAGTGTAGAAGAATAAAAATATTTCAATGCATTGGCTGCATGACAGCTTACTTAATATTTAGATGGAAACAAAAGGTTGTGAGGCATGAAAAAATAAATTACTTTTTAAATACATTACTGGAATGCCAGTCAAAATCAAGTACAAGCAAAACCAGAAGCACTCAACTCAAACCACTTCTCCTTGCACTGCAGTTCTAATTATAATTTATATTCAGCTTTATTAAAGTTCCAAGTAACATGCTGAAAGTAGAAATCTCTGTGATGCCCCCACTTGTAAAAATGTTTCTTATCCAAAAAAGACCTGCTGCCTGACAACTATCTACTTGTTTCATGGGGAAAACATGTAAGTAAAAAATGAAAAGCAAACAAGAAACAAGCTCAAGATACATTGCTTAAAGGATTACTGTACAGGTTATGGACCACACATGACTGGCATTCTGTTTAGTTTACGGGTAAAGACTGTAGAGATGACTGGAAGTCTCCAACAAGTGTAATGAGCTTTTTAAAATAATGGAATCCTGTCCTTTAATACCCAAGGCTTATACATTACCTAGTCAAGTATTCTCTGCATGGCAACAACAGAAAGGCTTTCAATGTTGGCAATTCTTTAACAGTATTCTTATTAAAGCTTATTTGCATCTTACGATCTCAGACAAGCTTACATTATGGTCATTAAAGCATTGCTACTTAAACACAGAGCAACAGGCACTTTGAGTAATAAGCATAAATCAACAGTACAAAAATATGACAGAAACCAGACCTTTCTGCAAAATCAAGGACAGATGAAAAGCCACTGTAGTACTTGTGTCTACCTTGGATTGGGGGGGGGGGGACGACACACTGCACATTTACACTGCATAACTACTCCTTGCCTTGCTTGGAAACATCCAGAGTCAGTACATGGTGGAGTGGGGTGCAACAAGTATGTCACAATTCGAAATGTCTCTGGCTGACTGTGATGGCCCTGACACGTGTCATACCTCTCAACCTCAGAGCAAGAAATCTGGACAAAGCCATACACAGAAGTGGGACAAATGCCCACAAATAAGGACAATTTTTAAATATTGCTCTAATAAACTTAGAAAGATAATAGAATAGGTCTTGCATTAGTATGACTTTTCTGAAGGGTATAAAATCTGAAACTCAAATGTCTGTCATTATTTTCTAACTTCAGTCTTTAGTGATTTGTCACTAATTTGCCAAAAACACAATTTTATGAAAAATGGACCAAATGTGATGCAAAAATATAAAATAGCCACACAATACAGCTGGGAACCTGTCAAAGAAGGGACACTTTAATATTAGTACTGCTAACTTGAACAGCTGACAAAATAAAAGAATCTACATGCATTTCAAGTAATCTATAACTTTGATTATTACAGTTATTTCTTAATTGTAAACCCTCCATGTTTTCTTCCAAAATTGCTATTTTGCGGAGGGATTATTAGGGGAAAAGCAACATTTTAAGCCAAAATCGAGACAGTTGAGAGGTTGGCTATGCCTAATTCTATAAAGCAATTTATTTGCATGTACCTCTCAACCTGTTAATGCAGTAAATCTGAACAAGGCCAAATGTACTGGGGCAACATATAAACAGTACTAAAAATTGCTTTTGTATAAATTGAGACAGTTGATAGAATAACAGTTCTTACTTTTGCATGCATTTTTCTGAAGGTTATGAAGTCTGAAACTCAATGTATCATTATTTAGTGACTTAATGTCTAAATGATTTGCCAGAAAACTACAAATTTTATGAAGAACAAACCAAAAATAAGAAGCAAAAATCTATTCATTCTTTGAAGATCTGGACAGTTGGGAGGTATAGTTCAGCTGGGCCTGTCTGAGTTTGCTGCCCTTCCCCCCTGACAAAATCACGGTTGAATGGAGCCTCTGCAGCCATTCCAATGAACCATTACTTGGCTATTTCACTCCATTTACCATAAACACTAATGTGCATACTGCTTTACTTGTATGATGAGTTGGACTTCATTTGAAAGTTTTATTTTGTATTTTACAGCACAAACACTGTCATCTACTAAACAAAGCAATGCAGTCTCACAATGAAAACTTAGCATTAAAACTTCTCTGCCCTTGAAACTCACATTCATTGAAACAGCATTGAAACCCACATTCAAAGAAAATACATTTTGCCAGTGGCAGATAAAGATTAATTTTGGGCTGTTTTCAAATCATAGGCCCCTTGCATATGAAACATACATGTGCTCTTTGATACACCTTCCTCATTGTACTAAATTATATTCCTTGTACAATATATTACAGTTGGTAGAGGGCGTTTTAAATTTGTTTTGAACATTTTTCCAGTAAGCAATGAAACAAAATGCATGCACCCATAATGACAAAACTGCCCAGTTCAGAACATTTATCATAAAAGTCTACTCAGACTTCCGCAGTCCACCATTATCAGTAAATATGCACAATTCTACAGTCCACCATTATCACTAAATATGCACAATTCTACAGTCCACCATTATCAGTAAATATGCACAATTCTACAGTCCATTATCAGTAAATATGCACAATTCTACAGTCCATTATCAGTAAATATGCACTATCTCTGAAGAAGTAAAAGTCATCTAAATAATTCCACATTAAAGAAATCTGTAACTAATGAAGAGGTTGCTGCTAGCAAACACCTTTATATTTCATGGTTTCATTGAAAAATAAAGTGCCTGTTGCCCCTCAGGAATAAATTGGCTATATTACATTAAAAAAATGATAAGCTAGTAATATTGCAAGAGGAAATGGATGGCAAACTGATAACGGACTCATAGTTAGTATTTTCACCAAGGAGAACATTCTCAATATAGCAGCATCCACCCCTTGTGGGAGTAGAACCCACAGCCTTCTGCATTAAAGGCAAGTACACAACTTGTGCTATTGACAAGGTAAACCAACTTCACTTAAGCAGCACTAAACTTCTGTTCCCCTGCAGCTCTCAGCTCCTTGTAAAATCTACTCAATACTCAACTTCGCAGCACAAGAAAACTGGAAAAAGCCAAAATGTATTGGGGGGGGTCAAAAGCCCAAAAACCAGGGACACAAACATTGCTTGTATAATCTTGGAAAGTTGCTAGAACCATACATTTTACTGCCAAGCTCCCTGTGCAAAACAGAGCAACATACCACTACGCCAAATCAGCTGCTTTGTAAAAGAGGAAGACTGAAACTTAAATGGCTATCATTTAGTGAATTCAGTTCTCACCATAGCTATCAACCTCTTAGTACAAAACACCTGGACAAACCCAGTAATGAGGGAATACAGCCCTCAAACATTCAGTGAATTCAGTTCTTGCCATAGCTGTCAACCTTAGCACAAAAAACCTGGACGAACCCAATAATGAGGGAATACAGTCCCAAAAATAGGGACACATTTCAAATATTCATCTTATAAACTTAGAAAATTGCTAGAATAAAAGGTTGTGTTACGGTTGTGTTACTATGTATTTTCTTTTTTTTTTTAAACAAGTTTATTGTTTTAACATACAAGAGAAATATCATAACAATTTTATACAAGTAATTAAAATAGATATGATTATAACATTCAACAACACAACCAAAGTATTTACAAAGACATCCACTACAATCAGATCAATTAATTAAACTAAAATACCATGCTATTGAAGTTAAGATTTTTTTTAACAAGTTTTGTAAATTATCCCATACAATATAATAAGATGTTTTTCTAGTAGTTCTTGACTTTATTGTGTTCAATTCCATATGGCACACTATATTCATAACATTTTTAAATTCATTGAATGAAGGAGGTGTATCTGAAATCCAATTTCTGGTTATTATTTTTCTAGCCACTGCTAGAATAGACCATAACAAGGGAAGCTTAACCTTTTTAACACTTTGAGGTACAGGTGTGTTGAATAATATAAGAGATTTAGAAATGATGAAATTATCTGTAAAAAGAGCCTGCAAAAATTCATTAATTGACTTCCAATATTCTTTCAATTTTATACAGTCATAAAACATATGAGCCCAGTCAGCATTAATTTCTACATTACATCTTTTACATGGATTATCTTTATTATTTATTTTATTCATCATCAAAGGTGTATAAAAGGATCTATGTAAAAATTTCCGTGTAAAAAGTCTCCAGACAATGGAAGACGTAGTTTTATAGGCAGATGCCAATATATACTGTTTATCTTGTTGATTTGGTGAGTCACCATTAATGGAAGTGAAATAATTCCAGTAAGTATCTACACTGTAAAAAGTTTCTTGTCTGATAATTTTATGTATGTATGAAAGCTTACCTTTATCAGAAACTTTATGTTGTAAATTTAATATCAAGTAATCAATCAGTGTTGGGATAGATTCTTTAACTGTTATAGACATTAGATCTATTTTATCAATGAGATGTTGTCTAAAGGTCTGAACCTCTAACCAGCAAGTTTCTCTTAGATCAAATTCTTGTTTTAAGAAATCTAGATTTTTAACTCTATTATCAGATATCAACTGATACCAGTACTTTAGATCATTATCTGTAGCTAAATGAGTTCCTTCAGAAGTGGATGACAAAAGCATACCCAGAGTATACATTATAGGGAATATAATAGAATTTCATTCCCTATATTTAGGATGCATGAATATAAAGTTACGATAGCTAATAATAATGTTTAATGGGTAACTATATGTTTAGGTGTAATAGGTGAAGCACAAAATTCCTTTAGTAACCATAACATGGAGTTATTTAAAATCATATTTTTATGTGTTAAGGAGATTTTCATGAAGTGAATACTAATTAGCTCCCAGTAATCTTTCCATTTTGCAACATATGACTGATCTATTAATAAAGTAATAACTTTTACAATAGAAGAGATAGTATATAAATTAAAGTCTGGAAAAGAAATACCCCCTTGAGACCAGCTATTAGTATGTTTCTTTAATGCAATCCTAGATCTATTAGGTGCCCATAGGAAATTTAACATTAGTGTATTCAATTTCTTGATAATTATTTTTGTAGGTGGGAGTATTATTGATTGTATTAAGTATAATATCTTGGGGAATATTATCATTTTAATAATTGTAAGTCTCTCTTCCATAGTAAAAAACATATTCCAGGTATTGAAAAGATTTTGTATATTAAGAAGACAGGTATTATAATTATTATGTATAATAGATTTAATATATTTAGATAATATTATACCTAAATAAGTTATCTGACCTGAATTGGGTACATATTTAGTAAAATCTCTAATGAGAACATTTTTTCGTGTATATATAGGTAGTATTTTAGTTTTTTTCTTCATTGAATATTAAACCAGAAATACTTTTAAAATTCATCATTTTATCAATAAGAGACTGCATAGAAGAATTAGATCCTGCTGATGTAATTAGAACATCATCTGCAAAAAGTTGAATTTTAGAAGTTGTATTTTCATCTATTTCAAAACCCTCTATGTCAGTACTGTTTCTGATCAAATTAGCCCAAGGCTCCATTATTAAAGTGAATAATAGTGGAGAGAGTGGACACCCTTGTTTTGTACCTTTAAAAATGGGTATTTTTTGTGAGACATATGTTCCTACCTTAATATAAGCCAATGTTCCTTTGTATAGATGCTCAATTAGATTTACAAATGCATCTGAGAAGTCTATGCACTTCAGTAAGGTAAACAGGTAGTCCCAACTTACTGAATCAAATGCTGAACTTATATCAAGACTAATAAGTGTTAAATCTTTATTTTTCCTATTTGCAAAATCAATTAATGTTAGAGTTCTCCTTATATTATCAAAAGTATTTCTATTTACAATGAAGCCTGTCTGATCTATATCTATAATGCCAGGGATGATTGTCTTCAATCTACCAGCAAAAATGCTCATAAACATTTTATAATCAACATTAAGTAATGAGATGGGTTGATATGAAGTACATCTAGTTGGATCTTTATTAGGTTTTAAAATTGGCGAAATAAATGTATATTGCCAAGATGGGGGAATTATTAGCTCATTTTGGGCCAAAATAAAAACCTTATGTATTAATGAGTATGTACTTTTAGAAAGGATTTTATATATCTCTGGTATAATACCATCATTACCTGGTGCTTTGTTTGATTTAAGCTTGTTTATTTGTGTAACAACCTCTGTATATGAAATACTTTTATCCAATAGTTTAATCTGTTGTTTATTAAGCTTTTTATTCATGTTTGTGGTTATAAATTCCTTTATTTTATCTTTAGGTTCCATGTTAATGTTATTATGATTAATTTTGTGAAAGTGATTTCTAAATTCATCTAGTATTTCTGGTAGACTAGAAACATTCTTCTTTTCCTTGGAGAGAAAATTTCTTTGATATGATTTTGTTTATTCAACCTTTTTGTTTTATTTTTAAGTCTATGTAAGTATTTGGGGCTTATTGAGTAAGACAAAAACTTGTATTTCTCTAGAGTTATTTTAACTTTATGAGTTAAAATTTCTTTGTATTTCTCATTTAGTTTGTTTATTTCTTCAATGACTTTCTTATCCATAATATTTTCTTTATTATTATGTTTATAAGAGTCTAATTTACTTTGAATATCTAACAATTCCTTATCCCACGATTTCCTTTTATTATTATACCATCTGATACTTTGTCCATATAGATATGATTTTAAGGCATCCCAAACATAAACAATGGAGACTTCAGGAGTATTATTTATGTCTAGAAAATGTTGTACTTCTGAAAGTATATATTCTTTATAGTCTTTTAGTTGAGTTAAGTATGCTGGTATCCTTTTGATCTGAACATTGTGAGTATTTTTTATCATGAACTCAAAAACAATTGAATTATGATCAGATATAGGACATGAAATTATTTTAGAATTAATTAATTCTGTTACCATCTGGTTAGAAATAAAGACTCTATCTATTTTTGAATAAGTTTTGTATCTGTTAGAAAAAAAGGTGTATGGTAATGATTTTGAGTCTATCTGATTATTAATATCATTTAAATGATAAGAATTAGCAAAATCCTTTAAATGTTTTGCATTAGATGTAATTTTCCTTTTTCCTATAGTGGTAGTGTCACTTTCATGCAGTATACAATTAAAGTCACCAGCTAAAATAATATCTCCTATAGAGAATGATATGATCTTATCAAGATGGTATTTCATTGTATTAATACCAATTCCAGGTATCCAATATACATTAATTAATGTATAAGTCTTCCCATTAATTTGTATTGTAACCATACAAAACATTCCTTTATCATCTTGATAAGACTTAATAGTTTTAGGAATGGGCATACTTTTATTCCATAAAATAGCCACTCCTCTTTTTTTCTGAGTGTGCTCTGAACTAACCAATACTGTATATTTGTTTGTGGCTAGTTTATCAATATCTTTTTTCAAGAGATGTGTTACTTGAAGGAAGACTAAGTTGGCCTTATGTAAATTAATGTATCTTATTAAGCTTGCCCTTTTACACGGATTATTCAGTCCATTAATGTTATAAGAAATTCCTTTTAGAGATGTCATTTGGCATTTTTAAAACATAAAAAACTTATGATCAAAATAACAATTAACAAAATAAGTAATGTTATACCTCCTCTTTTAGGTGTACCTTTAAATATAGCTGTATTTATTGAATCTCTTATGGGATTTTGTATAAGATTCAATTTTGTTTGTAGTGACAATGAGCTTAAAAAATGTATTGTGGATGTCAGAACTATATACATACAACAGTGAACAAGAGAAAATAATGTAAGGATTAAACCTTGCACCCAGCCTGGAGTTAAAAACTCCAACTTAGAGTAGTACATACTACTCAAGTTAACCCCCTACCCTAAGCAGCAGTACCTCAGCTACCACCTTATCAATTTAATACTAGTTATATTTAACTTAAATTAACAACTTTCAATTAGATTATCTGGTAAGACAAAACTACACATTTGATAAAACAGCATCATATAAACTAAGAGAAACTTTTTTAAAAAACTATTCATACTACCATATACATCTATTTAATATAATACATTTATATTCAAATAGCATTCAAATAAACTTGATATTAGGAACCAAGAAGAGAGAGAGAAATAAAAGACGTGAGAGAGGGAGAGAGAGTGAAAGAAAAAAAAGGGAGGGCATATTTACATATTAATTTATTAAAAGTTTGTTAAAATAAGTTCTAATGTTCATTTAAATCAATAGCTTTGGCTAATATGGTTCAAACATTACATATATTAAGATGTATCTGTTTTCTGTTATGTAAATGCAGTTAACAGCTTCCAAAAGACCTTAAATTACTTATATCAGAGCTTTTTTCTCATACTTATTATTGTCAGTAGAATAAAATAATATATTTATAGAAATTGTTATAAATCATACTGCATAGTTATGTAAATTCTCAGAAACACTTGCATTATTGTGAAGAAAGCCATCTGTATTTTGTATATCTAAACTGCTGCTTTAAAATATATCACATGACAACTTCTTCCAGAATAGAGTCATAAAGTTATTTATGCTTGTCAATCAGATAAATCAAATGAATTATAGCAGTGTATATGTTTAAATCATAAGTTTTTAACATACATTAATATGCTGTAGTCAAGTAAACTTTCAAAAACACTTGTATAAATGTTTCACTTTCTATGCCTTCTAAAATATCACATTTGCTTACTATGAGAAACTGCATCATTTAAAATCATTATAACTTACATATTTTATAAATTATAACATAAATAATTAAGTAATTATATAAAATAACTCACATTTAAATGTTAAAGAGTTCATTTTCCATCGCAGAGTCACATTTGCAGCAGTTCTACTTCCTGGTAGAGTGTTCTTCATGAATCTGCGATGTGTCAGTGTGAATTCTGGGGTCAAAGTTCAAACTGACTGCTTTCAGCTTCTCTGCGTGAATTCTGAGTGTTGAAGCTTTTAAAACAACTTGAGGACACTGTTCATGAGGTAACCCACATCCCAAATTGTCTCCCTTAACATTTTGGCGGGAATTTTGTTAAAAACAAGTGACTGACATTCATTTAGCAGTATAAATGCAGCTAAACATAACAAAACCTTCGCAAAGTATTTTACAAGTTATTACAGCCTCTATGAAAGTGAAACAAAGCCCAAAGTTATTAATATGTAATAGAACTCAATATTTTTGCCCCAATTCAATTTTTATACAAATCTTATTATTTACTGTGCCTGTATGATCAAAAGCATTTCAATATATTAATATGAAAGAGAATAAAGAAAAAGAACAGAGAAAAGAAAAAAAGAGAGTAGAAAATAAAAGAGAGCAAAAGCATAGATAAAAAAATGTAAAAGGAAGCTATAAAAAGTATTTACAATGGAATATTACTTGCTGCTTATATTAATAAAGATGGAAATGAAACATATTATTTACTATTATTTAGTTCTAATTATTATTAATTAAAGCATGACAGATTATTTGTAAACAAGCATAAGCAATATAATCAAGGAAGTATAATTAGCAATAGCATTTAAACAACATATAAACTTTTTTACAAGGAATAAATAAGTTATTATTCCATTTATCATATTTTCATTACATTTCTCTCCCTGCCCTCCCCCACCCCTTACCCACTACATAATCTAAATAGAATGACATTGTTTAAAATAAAGAAAAGAAGAAAAGGAAAAAAATGTATCAAGTTACTAACCTTACTTCTCTTAGTCAGAAAGAGAAACATATTGAATGATAGCTTGTTATTAGTTCCTCAGATAGTTTGACTGATTATGAAACAAAACAGTTCTTTGCACACAGAAAATAACTTTGATTAAATCTTTTTCAGAATATTTGTGGCTTTCTGAAAATGCAGTAACTATATTTAAAAAGATTAATAATGAAGAAAAATAAAGAGAGAAAAAAAAAACATAGAACAAGTCATTTGTTTTTTAGTCTCTTCTTCTTCTCTGAAGTCTTCCACGAAGTTTCAGTTGCCAACCTCTTTAATGAAGGACTAGCCCATTCCATTTCCTCTATTTTATCCAAAATCTTATTTTTTTGATAAACAGTAATGCAGAGTCTAAGTCATCAAAAATTTTAGGACCATCAGGAAGGAAGATTTTTAGCTTGGCAGGAAACAGAAGGTAGGTTTTAAACTGTGCTTTTTTAAGCTCCCTTATTAATGGCAGAAAAACTTTTCTTTTAGCTATTACCAAGGAAGAATAGTCATTGTCAAAACGCACAGTTGTCTCATTAATTTTAACAGGAGCTTTAGCCCAAGCAGATTTAAGAACCATCTCTTTATCAAAAGATGATAGAAATCTAACTATAACTGATCTAGGATACTTTTTGTTAGAGTTAGTATTAGCTATAGATCTATGGGTTCTTTCGATGCCAAAAAGAGAATGCTTCTGGTAAGTCTAAAGTTTTAGGGAGCCATGTTGTTAAAAAAGAAGTAATATTGTTACCTTCAATATTTTCTGGCAGTCCAAAAATCCTAATGTTATTGCGCCTAGATCTATTTTCCAGGTCATCAAGCTTTGTTTGTAGATGTGTATTTTGTTTCAGCAAAAACTCAATGTTGATTTCCTCTTCTTGGATTCTATTTTCCATGTCATTTACAGTCTCTTCTATGCCTGTAATCTGGATCTTCTGTTGTTGCAAGTCTATATGTAACAAGTCTATTTGTTTTGTAGTTTTTTCTATGAAGGTATCAATTTTAGTATCCAGTTTATCCATCTTAACAGTAAGTTGCTGGATTGTAGATATCAGAGACTGAAGTTCTTTCTTGATGCTGGAGTCTTGAGAATTTGTCTTACTGGAACTCATTTCAAACAGAGAAACTGACAGGAAAATTTCCAAGGTGATTTCTGACAGGAATATTTTTAAAATTTCCTTTCTTTTTTAGATATAGTTCAAGAAATAGATAAAACAAACATATTTAGAAAGTTAGAAAGAAAATTACTTCATAAATTAATTTTTTAAATAATTATTTCCTGTCAGTGCAGTGAAATTGGTGGAGCTGAAGAAATCTGCTGCTATCCTGTGTTCATCCTTGGCCACGCCCCTTACTATGTATTTTCTGAAGAACATGAAGTCTGAAATTCAAATGCCTGTCAATTTTACTGCTGACAGAATAAACATTTTCAGCAGAGACCCAGGGAGAAATACTGCAGACACGTCTTTGTAAAATGACAGGGCACCAGAGCAAATCCACACAAACACAGGGAGGAGATGCAGACTCCACACAGAAGGCACCCCAGCCAAGAATCAAACCAGAAAACCTATAGCTGTGAGGCAACAATACTACCACTGCACCATCAAATATGCAAGGACTTAAACATTCAGATTCCTGAAGTCTGAAATTCAAATGCCTGTCAATTTTATTTAACATTTGTTAATCAGGACAGTCTGACTTGGAACAAAAAAAAAAAAAAATCAGCAGAGGCCCAGGAAGAAATAATGCAGACATGTCTTTGTAACATGGGAGGACACAAAAGCAAACCCACACAAACACAGGGAGAAGATAAAGACCCCACAAAGAAGGCACCCCAGCCAAGAAGCAAACCTGAGAACCTGCAGCTGTGAGGCAACAATGCTACAACTGCCCCATCAAATATCAAGCATTGCAACATTTACAAACCACAGATATTATGAGGAACAGATCAGATCAAACATGAGGCAAAAATCTGCAGTTTTTTTTCCACAAATGGTGGTGGGTAGGGAATTAAGGTCTTTAACACCTGCATACAAGGTACAGGGTTCAAGTCTGAGGTATTCCCACACACAAACACCTGTAGTAGCAAACCTCAAAAACTAAATATACTGCACTGGGTGCCAAACAGTTGTCATGAGAGTCCAATCAAGGCAAAATGAAGTGTAGAAGAATAAAAATATTTCAATGCATTGGCTGCATGACAGCTTAATATCTAGATGGAAACAAAAAAGGCTGTGAGGCATGAAAAAATAAATTACTTTTTTAAATACATTAATGGAATGCCAGTCAAAATCAAGTATAAGAAAAACAAGCAGCACTCAACTCAAACCACTTCTTGCACTGCAGTTCTAATTATAATTTATATTCAGCTTTATTAAAGTAACAAGTAACATGCTGAAAGTAGAAATCTCTGATGCCCCCACTTGTAAAAATGTTTCTTATCCAAAAAAGACCTGCTGCCTGACATCTACTTGTTTCATGGGGAAAACATGATCAAAGTAAAAAATGAAAAGCAAACAAGAAATAAGCTCAAGATACATTGCTTAAAAGGATTACTGTACAGGTTACAGACCACGCGATTGGCATTCGGTTTATGGTTAAAGCCTGCAGAGATGACTGTCTGTAAGTCTCCAAGTGTAATGAGACTCTTAAAATAATGTAATTCTGTCCTTTATTACAAATACTGGCATATGCATTTCAATACCCAAGGCTTATACATTATCTAGTTAAGTATTCTCTACATGGCAACAGAAAGGCTTTCAATGTTGGCAATTCTTTAACAGTATGCTTATTAAAGCTTACTTGCATCTTGCAATCTCAGCCAAGCTTACCTGATGGTCAATAAAGTATTGCTACTTAAACACAGAGCAACAGGCACTTTGAGTAATAAGCATAAATCAACAGTACAAAAAATATGACAGAAACCAGACCATTCTGCAAAATCAAGGACAGATGAAAAGCCACTCTAGTACTTGTGTCTACCTTGGATGGGTGGGATTCTCTGCACATTTACACTGCATAACTACTCCTTGCCTTGCTTCGACACATCCAGAGTCACTACATGGGGAGTGGGGTGTAACAAGTATGTCACAGTTTGAAATGTCTCTGGCTGACTTGTGATGGCCCTGACACATTTGTCATACCTCTCAACCTCAGAGCAAGAAATCTGGACAAAGCCATACAAAGAAATGGGACAAAGGCCCAAAATAAGGACAATTTTTAAAATATCGCTCTTATAACCTTAGAAAGCTAATAGAGGTCTTGCATTAGTATGAATTTTCTGAATGGTATGAAATCTGAAACTCAAATGTCTGTCATTATTTTCTAACTTCAGTCTTTAATTATTTGTCACTAATTTGCCAAAAAACACAATTTTATGAAAAATGGACCAAAAAATGTGATGTAAAAATATAAAATAGCAAACAATACAGCTGGGAACCTGCCAAAGAAGGGACACTTTAATATTAGTACTGCTAACTTGAACAGCTGACAAAATAAAATAATCCACATGCATTTCTGAAATAAAAGTAATCTGATTATTACATTTATTTCTTAATTATAAACCCTCCATGTTTTCTTCCAAAATTGCTATTTTGCGGAGGGATCATTAGGAGAAGAGCAACATTTTGAGTCAAAATCAGGGACAGTTCAGAGGTTTGGCTATGCCTAATTCTATAAAGCAATTTATTTGCATGTACCTCTCAACCTGTTAATGCAATAAATCTGGACAAGGCCAGATATATTGGGGGAACATATAAACAGTACTAAAATTGCTCTTGTAAAACTGGGACATAAATCTGGACAAGGCCAAATATATTGGGGAACATATAAACAGTACTAAAAATGCTCTTCTATAAACTGGGACAGTTGATAGAACAGGTCTTACTTTAGCATGGATTTTTCTGAAGGTTATGAAGTCTGAAACTAGGTGTGTCATTATTTAGTGACTTAATTCCTAAATGATTTGCCAGAAAACCACAATTTTTTTATGAGGAACAAATCAAAATAAGAAGCAAAAATCTATTCATTCTTTGAAAATCTGGACAGTTGGGAGGTAAAGTTCAGCTGGGGCTGTCTAAGTTTGCCGCCTTTCCCCCTCACAAAACCCTGGTCGAATGGAGCCTCCCTGCAGCCATTCCAATGATCCATTACTTTGCTATTTCACTCCATTTACCATAAACACTAATGTGCATACTGATTTACTTCTATGATGATTTGAACTTCATTTGAAAGTTTTATTTTGCATTTTACAGCACAAACACTAAGACATCTGCTAAACAAACTTGGCATTAAACCTTCTCTGCCCTTGAAACTCACATTCACTGAAACAACATTAAAATCCACATTCAAAGAAAATACATTTTACTCGTGGCAGATAAAAATTAATTCTGGGCTGTTTTCAAATCATAGGCCCCTTGCATATGAAACACATGTGCTCTTTGATACACCTTCCTATTGCTTTGAACATTTTTCCAGTAAACAATGAAACAAAACTGTCCAATTCAGAACATTTCCATCATAAAAGTCTACTCAAACTTCTACAGTCCACTATTATCAGTAAATATGCACAATTCTACAGTCCACCATTATCAGTAAATATGCACAATCTCTGAAGTAGTAAAAAAGTCATCTAAATAATTCCACGTTAAATAAATCTGTAATGAAGAGGTTGGTGCTAGCAATCACCTTTATAGTTCATGGTTTCATTGAACAATATAAAGTGTCTGATGCCTCTGTGGAAGAAATTGCCTAAATTACATTAAAAATAAGCTAGTAATATTGCAATAGGAAATGGATGGCAAACTGATAACAGGCTCATAATTAGTATCTTAACTTTCAGTACGGCAGCATTCACCCCTTATGGGAGTAGAACCAACAACCTTCTGCATCAAAAGCAAGCACACAGCCTATTGTGCTATTAGCACTAAACTTCTCTTCCCCTGCAGCTCTCAGCTCCTTGTGAAATCTACTCAATACTCAACTGCATCTCAACTTCGCAGCACAAGAAGTCTGGAAAAAGCCAAATTTATTGGGGTGGGTCAAAAGGGCAAAAACCAAGGACACATTAAACATTGCTTGTATAATCTTGGAAGGCTGCTAGAATAAAATGCTGTGTTACCACGGTACCATCATACATTTTACTGCCAAAGTCCCTGTGCAAAAAAAGAGTCAGAACATATCACTATGCCAAATCACCTGCTTTGTGAAAGAAAAATGCTGTGTTACCACCGTACATTTTCGAGACAAGGTCCCTGTGCAAAACAGTCAAGAGCAACATACCACTACGCCAAATCAGCTGTTTTGTGAATGAGAGGAAGACTGAAACTTAAATGGCTATCATTTAATGAATTCAGTTCTCACCATAGCTGTCAACCTCTTAGCACAAAACACCTGGACAAACCCAGTAATGAGGGAATGCAGCCCTCAAACATATTTAGTGTATTCAGTTCTTTCCATAGCTGTCAACCTTAGCACAAAAAACCTGGACAAAGCCACTAACAGGGTATTACAGTCCCAAAAATAAGGAAACATTTCAAATAGTCACCTTATAAACTTAAAAAATTGCTATAATAAAAGGTTGCGTTACTATATATTTATTGCTAGAATAAAAAGTTGTTTTACTATGTATTTTCTTTTTTTTTCAAAACAGGTTTATTGTTTTAACATACAAGAGAAATATCATAACAATTTTATACAAGTAATTAAAAATAGATATGATTATAACATTCAACAAAACAACTAAAGTATTTACAAAGACATCCACTACAATCAGATCAATTAATTAAACTAAAATACCATGCTATTGAAATTAGGATTTTTTTAACAAATTTTGTAAATTATCCCATACAATATAATAAGATGTTTTTCTAGTTGTTCTTGACCTAATTGTGTTTATTTCCATATGGCACACTATATTCATAACATTTTTAAATTCATTGAACGAAGGAGGTGTATCTGAAATCCAATTTCTGGTTATTATTTTCCTAGCCACTGCTAGAATAGACCATAACAAGGGAAGCTTAACCTTTTTAACACTTTGAGGTACAGGTGTGTTAAATAATATAAGAGATTTAGAAATAATGAAATTATCTGTAAAAAGAGCCTGCAAAAATTCATTAATTGACTTCCAGTATTCTTTCAATTTTATACAGTCATAAAACATATGAGCCCAGTCAGCATTAATTTCTACATTACATCTTACATAGATTATCTTTATTATTTATTTTATTCATCATCAAAGGTGTATAAAAAGATCTATGTAAAAATTTCCATGTATAAAGTCTCCAGACAATGGAAGACGTAGTTCTATAGGCAGATTCCAATATATACTGTTTATCTTGTTGATTTGGTGGGTCCCCATTAATAGAAGTGAAATAATTCCAGTATGTATCTACACTGTAAAAAGTTTCTTGTCTGATAATTTTATGTATGTATGAAAGTTTACCTTTATCAGAAACTTTATGTTGTAAATTTAATATCAATCAGTGTTGGAATAGATTCTTTAACTGTTATAGACATTAGAACTACTTTATTAATGAGATGTTGTCTAAAGGTCTGAACCTCTAACCAGCAAGTTTCTCTTAGATCAAATTCTTGTTTTAAGAAATCTAGATTTTTAACTTTATTATCAGATATCAACTGATACCAGTACTTTAGATCATTATCTATAGCTAAATGAGTTCCTTCAGAAGTAGATGACAAAAGCATACCCTGAGTATACATTATAGGAAATATAATAAAATTCCATTCCCTATACTTAGGGTGCATGAATATAAAGTTACGATAGCTAATAACAATATTTAATGGGTAACAAACCATATGTTTAGGTGTAATAGGTGAAGTACAAAATTCCTTTAGTAACCATAACATGGAGTTATTTACAATCATATTTTTATGTGTTAAGGAGATTTTCATGAAGTGCATACTAATTAGCTCCCAATAATCTTTCCATTTTGCGACATATGACTGATCTATTAATAAAGTAATAACTTTTACAATAGAAGAGATAGTATATAAATTAAAGTCTGGAAAAGAAATACCCCTTGAGACCAGCTATTAGTATGTTTCTTTAATGCAATCCTAGGTCTATTAGGTGCCCATAGGAAATTTAACATTAGTGTATTCAGTTTCTTGATAATTATTTTTGTAGGTGGAAGTATTATTGATTGTATTAAGTATAAAATCTTGGGGAATATTATCATTTTAATAATTGTAAGTCTCTCCTCCATAGTAAAAAACATATTATTCCAGGTATTAAAAAGATTTTGTACATTAAGAAAACAGGTATTATAATTATTATATATAATAGATTTAATATCTTTAGATAGTATTATACCTAAATAAGTTATCTGACCTGAATTGGGTACATATTTAGTAAAATCACTAATGAGAACATTTTTTCGTGTATATATAGGTAGTATTTTAGTTTTTTCTTCATTGAATATTAAACCAGAAATACTTTTAAAATTCATCATTTTATCAAATAGAGACTGCATAGAAGAATTAGATCCTGCTGATGTAATTAGAACATCATCTGCAAAAAGTTGAATTTTGGATGTTGTATTTTCATCTATTTCAAAACCCTCTATGTCAGTACTGTTTCTGATCAAATTATTACTATGTATTTTCTGAAGACTATGAAGTCTGAAATTCAAATGCCTGTCAATTTTACTTGTGATGGAACAAAAACAATTTTCAGCAGAGGCCCAGGGAGAAATACTGTAGACACGTCTTTGTAAAATGGCAGGACACCAGAGCAAATCCACACAAACACAGAGATAAGATGCAGACTCCACAAAGAAGGCACCCCAGCCAAGAATCAAACCACAAATCCTATAGCTGTGACTCTGAGGCAACAATACTGCCACTGCACCATCAAATATGTAAGAAATTAAACATTCAGAAACCTGAAGTCTGAAATTCAAATGCCTGTCAATTTTATTTAACATTTGTTAATCAGGACAGTCTGACTTGGAACAAAAAAACAATTTTCAGCAGAGGCCCAGGAAAAAATAATGCAGACATGTCTTTGTAACATGGGAGGACACAAACGCAAACCCACACAAACACAGAAAGAAGATACAGACCCCACAAAGAAGGAACCCCAGCCAAGAATCAAACCTGAGAACCTGCAGCTGTGAGGCAACAATGCTACCAGTGCACCATCAAATAAAAGCAAACCCCACACAAACACAGGGAGAAGATACAGACCCCACAAAGAAGGAACCCCAGCCAAGAATCAAACCTGAGAACCTGCAGCTGTGAGGCAACAATGCTACTACTTCACCATCAAATATCAAGCATTGCAACATTTACAAACCACAGATATTATGAGGAACAGATCAGATCAAATATGAGGCAAAAATCTGCAATTTTTTTACAAATGGTGGTGGGTAGGGAACTCAAGTCTTTAACACCTGCATACAGGGTACAGGGTACAGGGTTCAAGCCTGAGGTATTCCCTACCACACCACCTGGGGCATTTTCACACACACACACACACACACACACACACACACACACACACACACACACACACACACACACACACACACCTGTTCTCCATACTAACCAGTTTCACAAGTACAAAGCATCATATATTCAACACTTACCTGTTCTCCATAATAACCAGTGTTAGATCCAAACCCCTTCCCGCACAATACTCCAACGACTCGCGAGAGTAGATCCAAACCCTTTCCCGATGAGACTGCAGCTCCCATTCCTGCTGCTCGTGTTGCAGTCCGGCCACGATGTATAATCCCAGCGTGTCTGTGGACTTTAAAGTGCACAGATGTCTCCTCGCATTTCCCTATCAGTCCTGCCGGACTGCCGTGAGCATGCGCATACAGTAGACCAGTAGTCTGGTCTACTGCGCATGTGCGAAGTCTGCGAAATTTAAAACTTTTTTTTTTCTTTTTATTTTTTTAGTTCTTTTTGTTTTGAGGGGGCTGCAGTCCGGCAGTCCAATAGCACGGGCCCCTGGCTTGAGAGCTATGGTGAACGCGTCTGTCTAGAAAAGCAGGAAATGAGATCTGAGGTAACTGGGAGAGAAGGACTGTGGGTAGAGGTGAAGCTCAAGAGTTTTTGGCCCATGTGAGCTGTAGTAATGACAGAGTCAGTTCCGATATCGGAACCGAATCCCATATGTCAAAGATAAAATGAAAACTGACAACATCAGATGGGTATTTTCTGACAACATTTTCCACATTTTTTAAACCGTGCTGGGCTTTTATCTTTTCATGACATTTTAAGAAGATATTCTGACAACTACTAATCAAACAGTAACAATCAAACAATTACAATGACAGGAGCACAAATGTAAACTCCAAAGATTCTAAGATACAAAGTTTTTTTTTGTTTTAAATGAAAGAAGAGAAGGGCTACTTGCAAAGGTTGTGAACAGCTATGGCGAGTGTACAAGGGAAAGGGAAAAAGAAAATGCTAACTACAGCATTTTATAGTGTACTCCAGTACAAGAAAGATAGAAAGATAAAAGGATAGAAATGATAACAACAGTAAAATAAAGAAAAAAATTCATTTATCTAAATACAAGTTCGACAGACTAGCAACTATCTCCTTCACTAAAAGCGACAAATGAGATCTGAGGTAATTGGGGTTTGTGCATTCTGGGAAAGGGAGAAGCTTGAGAGCTCTAAGTTGCCACAAGTTTTTGCAACAGCCGAGTCGGATCTGATGGTTTGGATTTGAATCCATCAGCTGAGGACAAAATGAAAATTGACAACATCAAATTAGATGCATTTTCATCCCCTTGTGCATGAATACTCCGTTTTGCCTTCCCACTGAGATACAAGGTCATTCTAAAGATTCACAAGGACTCTTCAGAACCAGACAATAGTGGTCTTGGTTTTTCCTTCTTTTGGAAATGGCCAAGGGCAATTACCACAAACTTCCTCTCAGACTGGACATACTTACACAAGACAAGGACTGTTTGATACATCCCGACTTGAAACAACTTCAACTGACTGCCTGGATAACGGAATTTTAATACCTTTTAAGCACTTATTTTCTAAAAATTTGCAGCAGGTATTAAAGAAAGCAAAGACACGTGATACAATGAAATCATATATTAGCAAATGGAAAAAGACTTTCATTTTTCTATACTAGCACTGACCTTTTTCAGGGCTCTTGGGCCTCCCTTCTGTTGGTATGAAAATTCTGATGTTTTTGGCACCCAGACCACTGATCTTCTCCCTACCTTGTGCAAGCTTTCAACAGTCTGGGCATGTGGAAAGTGCACTTCAGCTTTAGAAGCAGGTCAGCTATTATATCCTATGCATGATATAACCAATACAGCTTAGGGTACTGAAGCAGTAATCTATTTGAACATCTACTGTTATGGTAAGTTTTCTTAAACAACTATACTTTTTATGCAGTTCCTACAGACTTTTCTATCTTACTCATAATAATTAAAAGTACAGCAAATGTTACTTCTTCTATAATTCCAAAATTGATCAGCTAAGATAAGAAAATACGGGAAAATAAGTCAGGCACATCATACAGCATCTAAAATGTGGGGGGGGGGGATTCAGTCATAACCTTTACTTTGTTGTTTGGGCAGCAGCTAAACTCAAATGTGTGGACAAGAAATTATACTCAAAGGATATGGATGCAAATTTAATGGTCTGTACATTAATAATAATAATAATAATAATAATAATAATAATAATAATAATAATAATAATAAGTGAACGCTTAAAATAGCAAATGTTTATTCACTGAACCCTAGTTCAGCGAACGCTGAAAATGCCAAACACTCGGAACAGCGATTTTTCCCCCAGGGAAAAAAATTGCTGTTCCGCAAAAAAAACTTAAAACAGTATTTAATGTGGGGGGCAAAGCCCCCCACACCCCCTACTTAAATATACCAACTCTGAGATCGCACCACAGGGAAGAAAACAGCAAACTCCCAAAACCGGCCCAGCAATTTTTTTTCCTGAGAAAAAATTCACTGTTCCGGGTGTTCGGGATTTTCAACGTTCGCTGAAATAGGGTCAGTGAATCAGCATTCGCTTTTTTTAAGCATTCACTGTTTACACCTGACTCTATTTTCCTTCTAGAATCAAGCTTTTACAGTTTCAAAAGGTATACAACACCAGACTAAGGCTTGCTATCTAAATCAGCACAACCAAAAGAAAAGCATTTATCACCACTGGGATTCTGCTTCCCAAAATGCAAACAATTTTATTTCTCTTGGATTACTTTTACTTATTAACCAAAGAAGGAATGCACACTTTTTAAATGAAATCAAGTTACAAGACAATACTTACAGAATTAATAATATTAAAACTGATAGTGTAAGGATGAAAGCTAAACCATAAAATAATTTAAAAATGGAAGCAATCACCATTTATTTTAAATAAACAGAAGGCAACAATTTTAAATATGTTAAGTGAAGACAGCTGTAGCAAACAAAGCAGTATGTAATTATAAATCTGTAATATATGAATAGATAGAACTTTTGCATTTGTTTAGTATGAAAATATGCATAATATGCTGGCCCTAATATCCAGTCACTAGAAAAAATCACTATATAAGTGACAAAAGACAGAAAGGATCATAAGGTAATTTATCAACTAGAAGTGAACATTTAAACTGCACTCCAGAAATAAACAACAAAATGTTAAATTAAAGAAAGCACAGATGACTACAATATGACAATTAAGTTAGAAAGCAAATACAGATGGAGAGTCTAAGGGCCATACAAACAGTACTGACTTTAGGTTACTCTGTATAAAATGAACATTAATACTGGTACATGCTGCATAGGAGGGAGCACCATAGCAGGATCTATATCAGGCTTAGTTTATCCTATGAACCTCTGATACATACCTGCTTATATCCAAGTTCACATCATACTGTACACTAGCAGGTCTGTTAGATCAGTGCCACAACCACCAACAACATAATATGCATACAGTTTAAGGAAAGGCAGGATTGTTTGTAATACTGCTACTACAATGTGGACAAAAAGTCTTCAGGAACTAGAACATGCGATCTCCTGCAAGATAGGGACACTAACATACCAGAACCAACCCACAAAGGCCACACGCGTTATCTTTTCTTACTTAAAGTGCCATATACCACACACTACAGTTGGATGTCATGAAAATTACAGGTTTCACACTGGATCAAAGAGGGGCTGCATCTTAATTGTGATACTGTTTTAATGTAATGCTTTTTCACAATTGTGGCAATGCTCTATACATCTGGGTGCATGTGTTGTCTACTCTATGAACGTACTGCAATCTTCAGCAAGTTGAGGAATGGTGGTACTGCTAACTTTTACATCCCACAATGTTTGCATTCCTAGTCTGTTGCCTAGTTGTACTCTCCCAAGTCACCCAGAAAAGCTGGCAGCAGAAGTAGTTATGGAAATAACGTTTTGCCTTCCCACTGAGATACAAGGTCATTCTAAAGATTCAGAAGGACTCTTCAGAACCAGACAATAGTGGTCTTGGTTTTTCCTTCTTTTGGAAATGGCCAAGGGCAATTACCACAAACTTCCTCTCAGACTGGACATACTTACACAAGACAAGGACTGTTTGATACATCCCGACTTGAAACAACTTCAACTGACTGCCTGGATAACGGAATTTTAATACCTTTTAAGCACTTATTTTCTAAAAATTTGCAGCAGGTATTAAAGAAAGCAAAGACACCTGATACAATGAAATCATATATTAGCAAATTGGAAAAGACTTTCATTTTTCTATACTAGCACTGACCTTTTTCAGGGCTCTTGGGCCTCCCTTCTGTTGGTATGAAAATTCTGATGTTTTTGGCACCCAGACCACTGATCTTCTCCCTACCTTTTGCAAGCTTTCAACAGTCTGGGCATGTGGAAGGTGCACTTCAGCTTTAGAAGCAGGTCAGCTATTATATCCTATGCATGATATAACCAATACAGCTTAGGGTACTGAAGCAGTAATCTATTTGAACATCTACTGTTATGGTAAGTTTTCTTAAACAACTATACTTTTTATGCATTTCCTACAGACTTTTCTATTTTACTCATAAAAATTAAAAGTACAGTAAATGTTACTTCTTCTATAATTCCAAAATTGATCAGCTAAGTTAAGAAAATACAGGAAAATAAGTCAGGCACATCATACAGCATCTAAAATGGGGGGGGGGGGATTCAGTCATAACCTTTACTTTGTTGTTTGGGCAGCAGCTAAACTCAGATGTGTGGACAAGAAATTATACTCAAAGGATATGGATACAAATTTAATGGTCTGTACATTAATAATAATAATAATAAGTGAACGCTTAAAAAAGCAAACTTTTATTCACTGAACCCTAGTTCAGCGAACGCTGAAAATGCCAAATACTCAGAACAGCGATTTTCCCCAGGGAAAAAAATCGCTGTTCCGCACAAAAAAAAAAAAAAAAAATAACAAACTTAAAACAGTATTTAATGTGGGGGGGCAAAGCCCCCCACACCCCTTACTTAAATATACCAACTCTGAGATCGCACCACAGTGAAGAAAACGGCAAACTCCCAAAACCGGCCCAGCAATTTTTTTTCCTGTGAAAAAATTCACTGTTCCGGGTGTTCGGGATTTTCAACGTTCGCTGAAATAGCGTCAGTGAATCAGCATTCGCTTTTTTAAGCATTCACTGTTTACACCTGACTCTATTTTCCTTCTAGAATCAAGCTTTTACAGTTTAAAAAGGTATACAACACCAGGCTAAGGCTTGCTATCTAAATCAGCACAACCAAAAGAAAAGCATTTATCACCACTGGGATTCTGCTTCCCAAAATGCAAACAATTTTATTTCTCTTGGATTACTTTTACTTATTAACCAAAGAAGGAATGCACACTTTTTAAATGAAATCAAGTGACAAGACAATACTTACAGAATTAATAATATTAAAACTGATAGTGTAAGGATGAAAGCTAAACCATAAAATAATTTAAAAATGGAAGCAATCACCATTTATTTTAAATAAACAGAAGGCAACAATTTTAAATATGTTAAGTGAAGGCAGCTGTAGCAAACAAAGCAGTATGTAATTATAAATCTGTAATATATGAAAAGATAGAACTTTTGCATTTGTTTAGTATGAAAATATGCATAATATGCTGGCCCTAATATCCAGTCACTAGAAAAAATCACTATATAAGTGACAAAAGACAGAAAGGATCATAAGGTAATTTATCAACTAAAAGTGAACATTTAAACTGCACTCCAGAAATAAACAACAAAATGTTAAATTAAAGAAAGCACAGATGACTACAATATGACAATTAAGTTAGAAAGCAAATACAGATGGAGAGTCTAAGGGCCATACAAACAGTACTGACTTTAGGTTACTCTGTATAAAATGAACATTAATACTGGTACATGCTGCATAGGAGGGAGCACCATAGCAGGATCTATATCAGGCTTGGTTTATCCTGTGAACCTCTGATACATACCTGCTTATATCCAAGTTCACATCATACTGTACACCAGCAGGTCTGTTAGATCAGTGCCACAACCACCAACAACATAATATGCATACAGTTTAAGGAAAGGCAGGATTGTTTGTAATACTGCTACTACAATGTGGACAAAAAGTCTTCAGGAACTAGAACATGCGATCTCCTGCAAGATAGGGACACTAACAATACCAGAACCAACCACAAAGGCCACACACGTTATCTTTTCTTACTTAAATAAAGTGCCATATACCACACACTACAGTTGGATGTCATGAAAATTACAGGTTTCACACTGGATCAAAGAGGGGCTGCATCTTAATTGTGATACTGTTTTAATGTAATGCTTTTTCACAATTGTGGCAATGCTCTATACATCTGGGTGCACGTGTTGTCTACTCTATGAACCTACTGCAATCTTCAGCAAGTTGAGGAATGGTGGTACTGCTAACTTTTACATCCCACAATGTTTGCATTCCTAGTCTGTTGCCTAGTTGTACTCTCCCAAGTCACCCAGAAAAGCTGGCAGCAGAAGTAGTTATGGCTGTTAAGCTTGACCACACTAGTGAGTACTGGTTCAGCTAATTTGTATTCTGACTTTTATTTTAAACTTGACACCTATGAGCTTATTTTGTGGCCATAGCTTCTAAGGACTTGCTGAGAATTTCATAGCAGGCTGATTACCTTCCCGCTTCAATCAGAGGTGGAGCTTGTCTCCATGCTGACACCGAAATGGTGCAAACTAGTTAAACACTCATTTTTTTTTTTGGTAGGGGGGTAGTCTAGAAACAACTGTTTGTGTGTGTGTTCATTTGAGATGTGAAAACTTCATGTTTAGCAGGTCTGCCTCACTGGCAGAGTTGGAGACTTAACTGAAAGTAATCAATGCTGAATCATCTGCATAACCAAATTTAAGTTTGTAGATTCACTTTTTAACATTTCTATTTACTGGTTAGTCAATGCAACTAGTTCAGATTGTTGATTTGTGTACCGTCCAATAGTATGATTAATTTAGTTTGTTAAAATATATTTGTCTTATGCAAGTGCAAGTTTACTTTCATAATATGGCCAGACATTGGGCCAGATTCCAAAAGAGTTGCTCTTAGTGCAAGTTGTTCTCAGTGTAAGCCAGTCCTGATTCTGAAACACTTGCTCTCAGTCATACCTCTCAACCTCTTACAGCAAGAAATTTGGACACAGCCATAAATAATGGGGGGACAAATGCCCAAAAACTGGGGCAATTTTTATATACTGTTCTTACAAACTTAGCAAGTTGACAGAATAACAGGTTTTGCATTAGCATGAATTTTCTGAAGGGTATGAAGTCTGAAATTCAAATGTGTGGAATTATTTTCTGAGTTCATTCTTCAATGATTTGACAACAATTTGCCAGAAAACCAAAATTTTATGAGTAGACGACAAAATATGAGCCAAAAATCTGGACATTCTGTGAAAATTTGCACAGTTGAGTGGTATGGTCTCAGTGTAAGTGACTTACTTCAGTCTAAGACCTATGATAAAACAGGCTTACACCAAAGGCTAGATTCCAAAAGACCTCCTCTCAGTGTAAGTGGTCACTTACACAGAGAGCAAGTCTTTTGGAATCTGTTCCATTGTCCTTGCCATGTTGTGATGCTAGGTTACTCACTCTATCCACAACTTATTTTTACCTTGTGTATGCCAGTTAGGCACATACTATTTGTTATAACTTAAAGATCACATTTAATAGAGTAAAATGACCTTTGGTATCTGCATTAAAAAGTGCACTCATGCATCTTTATGCATATAGATTTTTTATTTTTTTTATGCAGAAACCAAAGATCATTTCACACCACATTACAAATAAAATGATTTTAAAAATTACTTCTGAATGTGGAAAATAAGAGGTTATGTACTCACCATAATGTTCCATGTTTGTTGTCCATCTTGCCTTCATTCATTGCTGGTTGGGTATGGAACCGAGAATCGGCTCTGACTCAGCCTATACAAAAGCTCGAGAACTTCCACTGGCTCGTGGCTACACCCTATCCCATCATGCACAGGGAAGTATACCCAAACCTTGTTTGCAAATACTATAGTTAATACCTCTAACATACAGCCATATTCAAAAAGAGACCAAGAGGAGATTCAGAGAATATAATTTCCAATTTTGCAAGGAAACCCACTTGATCCTCCAGGAGTGAAGATGGGAGAAGGAGAGTGGGACGCAAGAATGAAGGCGAGATGGGCAACAAACATGGAATGTTATGGTGAGTACATAACTTCTTAATGTTATGTTGTCCTATCTCGCCTTCATTCATTGCTGTTTGGGACAGCATCCCTAGCACCTTCTTTCTTTTCAAGGGAAAATACTCTTCAGAACAGTGGATCTAAAGGAGGCCCTGTTCCTGAAGGCCAAATCAACTTGGTAATGAGTGATAAAGGTATGAGCCTTTACCCATGTTGCTGCTGCTGCTGCACAAATTGAATCCATGGGTAGCCTTGCCTGAAAGGCCGACAATGTTGCTATAGCTCTTGTGGAGTGACCTTCTACTTTCCCTGGAAGTTCTCTGTTATGACAATTGTATGCAAAAGTTATGCAGTCAGTAAGCCACTTGAAAAGTATGACCTTGCATATAGGGGCACCTTTCTTTTTATCCGAAAAGGATACAAACAGCTGGTCTGATTTCCTGAACTCCTTTGTTCTGTTAAGATAGAAACATAGCTATCTGTGTAGTTGGTGTAATATATACTCTGACTTGTTGTCATAGTTAGGGAAAAAGACAGGCAAGTCAATGGATTGATTTAGATTAGTTTCTGAACATACATTTGGAAGAAATAAAGGGTTGGTTCGCAGGGAGACTCTATCCTTGAGAAAATTCATGTAAGGGGGACGTACTGATAATGCTTGAAGCTCTGACACCTGTCTAGCAGATGGGATGGCTACCAAACATGTTGTCTTTCACATTAAAAACTTTAGGTCACAAGATGATGCAGGCTCAAGGGGAGGAAGGATCAAAGCAGATAAAACAAAGTTTAGGTCCCATGGCAATGGTAGTTCTTTTACCGGAGGCCTCAGTAAGAATGTACCTTTCAAGAAAGCTTTACAAAGCTTGTGGGACATGATTTTTTTTCGCCATTTCTCTGATATGATAGTTTGATATAGCAGCTAATTGGACTCGGATAGTAGTCGCAGCTGCACCTTCATTAAAAAGCTTAGCAAGAAAATCTAATACGGTTGTTATATGTGCAGTAAAAGGGTCAATGTGGTTGTTGAAAGCCCAACGTGAAAATCTTTTCCATTTGCTAGAATACAATTTTAAGGTTGAGGCCTTATGAGACTAAATCAAAATATGTTTAACTGCAGGAGAAATATTTGGAAGCCTGGCTATGTGTGGAACTGGAGCAGTCAAGCTCTCAATTTGAGGGTTTGAACTGATGGATGAAGCGTCCCTGATGGATGACTCAGGAGGTCTGGAACTGGGTAGCCAGAACACACGGTTTCTCCTGGAGATGGGGCCATAGAAAGGGGAACCAAATCTGATGAGGCCAGTATGGGGCAATGAGTATCAAGTTGCTTCTCAACGTGCTGGCTTTCTGAAGGACTTTGGGGATCAAAGGGAACAGGGGAAATGCATAGAGAAAACCCAATGGCCAATCATGTACAAGTGCATCCCTTGGTGACTTCCCTGGAGGGGGGATCAGGGCAAAGTAGCTGCTGCATTTGGCATTCATGGATGTGGCAAAGAGGTCACAGCAAGGCTGGCCCCACTTGCAGAAAAACTCTTCCATAACTTTCTGTTTTAGGGACCACTCGTGAGGCATCAGAATAACTTTGCTGAGTTTGTCTGCTATCACTTTGGACTTCCGTGGTATGTGCATTGCTATCAGAAAACGTTGGGAAGAGACTGCTCATTGCCATACTCGCTGGGCCAAGCGACATAGGGAGTAGGACTTTGCTCCTCCTTGTTTGTTTATATACCACACCATCGACATGCTGTCTGTCTGAATTGCAATTGTTCCTAGTGGAAGGGAGTTCTGGAATGCTTTCAATGCCAACAACACCGCTCTCATCTCTAGGACATTGATATGCAAGTGGTACTTGTTTTCCTGCCAAACACATTGGACAGTCTTCCCCAGATAATGTTCCCCCCACCCTATCTGGGAAGCGTCCGTGTTCACTGTGGCTACTGGTTGCGGAAAGACAAATGGTCGACCTAAGCTCACGAGTGGAGTGAAGCCACCAGCACAGGTCTTTCTTGCAGGATTCTGTTCTGATAATTTTGTGAGACATGGGCAGCTCCTGTATGGACCACTGGGTGAATAATAGCCACTGAAAACCCATGTGTGCAGGCGAGCTAACAGTATCATGGTTATTGCTGCTGCCATGGTACCCAAAACTCTCAAAGCAACCTTCACTTGTACTCTTTTCTTGGTTAAGAGGTATTTGACTTGAAGACGTAAGGTTTGAAACCTCTCGGGAGGAAATTTGGCCAACATTTGTCTTGTATCTAAGTCTGCCTCTATAAATATGATATGCTGTGATGGCAACAAGGCAGATTTTCCAAAGTTTATCATGATGCCTACCTGACATCAAAGATGAATGGTGGTGTCTCTCTCTCTCTCTTGTTAGTAGATGCTTGGTGGTGGCAGTTAGGAGCTAGTCGTCTAAGTATGGAAACACCAGGAATCCTAGATGTCTCAACTGAGCCGTAACTACTGCCATACACTTGGTGAACACTCTGAAGGCTGTAGTGAGACCAAAGGGCAGAGCTTGAAACTGGTACTGACTGGTTCCCAGCCAAAAGTGCAGATGTCTCCTGGATCACCGGTCCATCTTTATGTGGTAGTATGCATCCTGGAGATCTATCC
The DNA here is from genome assembly GCF_019279795.1 of Protopterus annectens. NCBI lineage: Eukaryota > Metazoa > Chordata > Ceratodontiformes > Protopteridae > Protopterus > Protopterus annectens. Next base: position 1,394,648,921 of record NC_056741.1, on the reverse strand, counting down.
AGCACATCCAATTGTCTTTCCCCAGAAAGGGGAGTATTGACTACAGTGACACCATCTGGAACTTTGACAGACTTATTTAGTCTGCTGAGGTCCAGAATGGGCCTCCAGTCCCCTGTCTTTTTTGGAACTAAAAAGAAACTTGAGTAAGTCCTGAATCCAATTTGGTCTGCGGGGACATCTTGGATGACTCCTTTTTCTAACAACTTTTGTATTTCTAGAATTGCATGATCCTTTTGACTGGGTGGAACATCTAGGACTGATTTTTTTTCTGATGGGGAGAGGAAAAAGGGATGTAGTAGCCTCTGGATATGATCGTTTGTATCCATTTGTCTTTTGTTATTTCTAGCCAGGCATTTGAGTACAACAACAAGCAACCATCAACTGCCTCCAGAGATGGACAGATGGGCCTCCTCTCAGGACCACTGAAGGGGTTTACCAAAGGACGAATCCCTGTCACCCTGGTTTTATGGACCCCCTCTGCTCCATGGTCAGCATCTTCCATTTTTGATTCCCCCTCTGCCCCTGGGGGAAAAATCACTACGTGCATCTGGGAAAGTTCTTTGGGACTGACAAAACCACATTTTTCCCCTTTTCTGACCTTTGGGATAAGGTCTGGTAGGGAGGGAGAAACAGACTCCAACGGCAGAAAGAGTCTTTCCCTCCTGTTCGTACCTGGTTAGGGTCTCTCTAACTTTTGGCCAGAACAAAGAAGAGCTGTCAAATGGGGCGTTAATAAAGGAAGACTTGAAGGGTTCTGCAAAATCACATAAGTGCATCCAGGAATGCCTCCTTAAGGAAATGCCTGCATTCGTTGCCCTACTCCTTCCATTGGCTGCATAGGAAATAAGCCACATGGAGGAGTTTATCACAGAATTTAAGGTGGAGAGCTGGAAGGTAACCTTGTCCAAAACCCCCACAGCTACAGAACCTTGGAGGGTATCTCCTAGCTCCTTCAGGAGATCCCTCTGAAGCCTAGTGAAATGGGTCAGGTAGTTCCATGACCGAAGGGCAAAGGATACTGAAAAAAACACAAGCTTTTCATATCTGTCCATCATTTGAGACTCTTTATTCGGTGGATGGACAGATGAGGATGTCTCTGACAATTCCTTCTTGGTGGCCGCTACCACCACCATAGCATCTACCGGGGCACCTTTACTGAGGAACTCCCTATCTGAAGGTGCAGTGATGAATCTATTTGGCCTCCTAGGAACAGAATCCATTGAGTCCAGAGAGCCCCACACCTTCCAACTGACTATGTTCATGAGTTGGTCGAAAGGAAGAGTGAGACCCGAAATCCTCCAGGTACACAGACTCATCCTCAGAAGAGTTGATGGGCTTCAAGCCACTTCTCTGCTTAAGGATCTCTAGTATGTCCACAAAAGAGACATCCTCACAGGGTGATCGTGGGGACCCTTCTGACTCGAGGTCCATGTCTGAAGTGATGGACTCCTCAAGGGAGTTTAAATGCTTCCTCTTGCATATTCTCTTCTGAGGGACCTCCTCAGGGGAGTACTCAGGAGAGGTTTTGGAAGATATCTCTTCACCCAGTGGGGCATCCTGGGGCTTTAGGGTCTCCACGCCTGGGTGAGTGTGATGGCAAAGAGATGGACGACTGGTGCTCTGAGGGTAAGAGTACCTAGACCTGAGAGGGGAGCAGTCTGAAGTGACAGCACTCTCCACATCAGCTCAAAAGCCCCACGGACCTGGACCGAGGAGGTTCCTGGCTCTGTGGAACCAGAAGAACCCCCCCCAATCCAAGGCGGTGGGCTCCAAGGCCGATGTAGGCACTGAGCTCCCCCACGCTGAAGCCCCGAGAGGTAGATTCTGGTTGGACAGCTACCCTACTCGACTCTCTTTCCCAGACCCAAAAGGGGAGCGTCGGCTCCTAGACCCCTCAAAATCCGATGGAACCAAGGAGGTCAGAGCAATAGTCAGGCCCAAAGATCTTGGAGCAGGTCCCAGCATCAACAATTCCACTACAATCGGATCCAGGCACTCCAGCTCAGAAGCCCAAGAATGGGTTGGAGGAGGAATCGATGAAGGGAAACAGATGATGGTTGGCCCTGAATCCCTCTGGGTCAGAGTTGACAGTATCTTGGCCAGCGCTGATGTCCGTAAAAGTCACTTGACCACCTGCTCCACATCATCATCTGACAGGCTCCTGGGGTGTCACAAGGACAGAGTCAGGGACCTCACAGGCTGTAATAAAGGAGATCTCAGAACTAGGGAAGACCGGTTCCACGACTGGGGACTGGCTCCGAAACTGGAACTCTGTCGGTCCTGAAACAACAATGGAAGCTGAAGAGGGAGATTTCTTGGGCCTGAAAGCCTTTGGGTCCGAAGATGAGTCTCGGAGATCAGCTCCGATAGCATAGCAGCAGAAGGCGAGCTCTTAGTCGATTTTTCAGACCCGGGAGATGGGGATAGTTGAGTCACTTTTGAAGAACTCTGATTCCCTTCTACAGCCTCTGAAAAAGGTGTTTTTAGCAAGCCTCTCACTATCAGTTTGTTCCTTCTCTCCATTAGCACCCTGGAACTAAAGGTATGGCAGAAGGAACACGATTCTTGAAGGTGGTCAGCACCCAAACAATACACACAGCTGGTGTGTCCATCAGTCAGTGACATTTTTTTGATTACATTTATCATATTTTTAAAACCCAAAGGTTTTGATTCCTTAGTATCCTTTGACATCTTACTAGCCAGCACACAACCAAACAACTAGTAACTAGAAAAAAACAACAAAACTCTTCTTTTTTTTATATAATATGTAAAGGTTAACCAACATATAAAAATTAGACTACAAAAAAACAGGAGGAGGAGTCTCTAACTATAACAACTCCTACAAGTGAAAGGAGGAAGAAAAGGGAGGAGAAGCCTTCTACTTTAAAAGGACCGAAGGGAGGACTCTAACTTAAATGGACTACCCGACAAGAAAGGGAAACAAAAACATTAATCCAAAATTGTGCACCAAGGTGACACACAATAGCGTTTAATAGAACAAAAACAAAAAGGTTGAACAGAGGTGAGCGCTTTCACAACAATAGTTGCTTCATCAGACAAAATTAAAATGCACTTCAACTCTTAAATAACGGCTTAGTCATCAATTAAGCATAATCAGTGATGTCATAATTTGCTACTATTTAAAAAGACAGCAAAATATATATATATATATACATATATATATATATATATGCATCTCTGTTTTAAACATATCTTAAAACAGTAAATATAAAATATGTAAAAAATGTAAATGTAGTAAACAATAAACACTAAAAACCCCTTTTGAAGACATAAAAGATATATCTGTGTGTGTGTGTGTGTGTGTGTGTATATATATATATATATATATATGTGTGTGTGTGTGTGTGTATATATTATTATTATTATATATATATATATATATATATATATATATATATATATATATATATCACCATAAAAAAGGTTATGAATAAAATAAAACATGTTAAAATAAGTCAATGCTTAAGGCGTCTTGCTTTTAAAAAAGGGATTAAGGAAGAAGTCCCATTAAGCCCTGGATAGCGTTCAGCATCAAGTTTTAAAATCCATCTTTGCTCATGGCTTTCTGTAACATTTTCAATGTCTCCTCCTCTCAAATTTCTATGAAAATGTTGTAAAACAAAGAATTTAATTTAATTATGGTGAGTACATAACTTATAAATCTAATGTTGTCCTTGTCATTCTTCCTCACTAGTGGGACAGAGTTCCCAGCTACATAGCCCTGGGGAGGTCCTCATGGAAGGACATGCTGGAGCACTGTCAAACCAAAAGAAGCTCTGCTTCTGGAAATGATGTCCAATTTGTAATGTGTAACAAAAGTATGAGTCTTTGACCAAGTAGCTGCAGCACAAATGTCATCAATGGATGTCCTTGACCAAAAAGAAGATGAAGAGTGGAATGAGCTTGACGGTCATGGTAAATCTAGTCCTTTTTGAGAATAAATCAATGAAATACAATCAGTAATCCATCTGGCTAGTGTAATTTTAGATACTGCCTGACCCAAGCAATTAGGGGAAAAGGATATAAAAAGCTCATCAGACTTCCTGAACTGCTTTGTTCTGTGAAGATGAAAACATAATTGTCTGCGCACATCAAAGAGATAAAGCATGTATTCCTCTCTATTCGTAAATTTTGGAAAGAAGACTGGTAATTGTATGGATGGGTTAATGTTACTTTCAGTTGCCACTTTAGAAAGAAAGGAAGGACTGGTCTGCAGAGACATCCTGTCTTTATGGAAAATAATATAAGGAGGTGTTCAGAAATTATTTTCGCTAAAGTAACAGCTACTAAGAAGATTGTTTTACAAGAAACATACTTCAGATCACATTTGCCTGCTGGTTTAAAGGGTTTCTGACTTAATCCCTGAAGGACCACTGCAAGGTCCCAGGGAGTGAAGGGTCCTGTATCGGGGGTCTGAGGAGAAAATGTCCTTCATGAAGGCCCTACACAATCAGGAAGAAACCAGAGAAATGGATTTATTTTCAGAAGGGAAATTAGAAATCACTGCCAACTGAAGTTTAATTGTAGAAAAACGAGCTCCTTCATTAAAAAAAGTTGTTAGAAAAAGAAGAATGGTCAAAGCTGGTGCTGAAAAAGGGTCAATATTTTGGTTGGAGGCCCAAACAAAAAATCTTTTCCATTAGCTTTTGAAGACTTTCTTGGTAGAAGCTTTCTGGGAGGCCAAGATAATCTAAGATACTGGGAAATAAAGCTTGGACTGTAACTATTACTGGAAGTGGAGAAACCATGAAGTTAGCCTGAGGGCATGGAAACTGGGGAGTTGAATTCTCAATGGACGAGACAGGAGATCCTGATTGGGTTCCAGTATCCAAGGGGGATATCGCAAGTGAGACCACAGAAATGGGAACCATACCTGTTGAGGCCAGAAGGGGGCAATGAGGAAGACAGAGCTCTTTAGCCTGCTTGCTTTCTGTAAGAACTTTGAAATCAGAGGAAGAGGAGGGTAGGCATACAGGTGACCCGGAGGCCAACAGTGAATATGACCATCTCTTGGTGACTCTTCCAGGGGGGGATCAGAGTGAAGCACTTGCTGCACATGTTGTTGAAGGGTAAGGCAAATTGATTGCAGAAAAGCTGGCCCCAATGGCTGAAGATCATTATTCATTACCAACTGGTTGAGACACCACTCGTGAGGCATCAAATGGATCTGCTGAGCCTGTTTGCTAGCACGTTGGTTTTCCCCGGGATGTGCATTGCAAAGAAAAAGCAGTCTGAAGCAACTGCCCATTCCCAAACCCTCATGGCTTCTCTGCACAATGGGTATGATTGGGTTTCTCCTTTTTTGTTGAAGTACCAGATTTCTGACATGTTGCATGTTTGGACTGCAATAGTCCCCAGAATAAGAACATCTTGAAATGCTTGCAACAGTAGGAGGACTGCCCGCATCTCTTGGATGCTGAAATGCAATTTGTTCCCTTGAGGGGACCACATGCCTTGGACATCTTTCCCAAGAAATGCCCCCCCTCACCCCAACCCAGTTGGGAAGCGTCCGTGGTCACTGTGGCAAATGGGGGTGGAAGAATGAATGGTCTGCCTAAAAAAAAAAATAATCAGACTGAATCCACCAACAAATATGACATTTGCAGACTGAAATTAGTCCTATGGGAAATGATAGGGGCTGATAAAGAATGGACCACTGTACAACCAAGGTCCATTGAAGAATTTGCATAAAAAATCATGCTAGAGGGACCAGACGTATGGCAGCTGACATCAACCCCAGAGCATACAGTACTAATCTTGCTGGAGGGGATGGGTGAGAGAGTATAGCCTGAACCTGAAGTCTCAAAGATGTGATGCGATGGAGAGGTAAGATGTCATCTGAGTTGTAATATTCAAGATAGTCCCTATGAACTCCAGGGTCTGTACAGGGACTAGATTTAACTTGGCATGGTTTATTGAGATTCTTAAGGCGTTGGAAACCTAGAACAAGTGGTCCCTGGCTTGTAAAAGTTGATGCGTGGATGGGACAGCGATAAGCCAATCATCTATATATGGAAACACCTGAAATCTCTTGAGTTTCAAGTGAGCTGCCATGACTTCCATGCATTTGGTAAACACCCTGGGGGCTGTAGTGAATCCAAAGGACAGTGCTGTGAATTGGTAATGACCGACTCCCAACCAAAAGCACAGATGTCTCCTGGATCGCCTATTTTTATGCGATAGTATGCATTCTGGAGATCTGCAGAGCACATTGAATCACCCTTGCGCAGAAGAGGTGGGATGGACTGAACTATGACCATACTTAACTTCATCTTCTTTACATACTGGTTCAACTTGCTTAGATCCAAAATGGGTCTTAGGTCCCCTGTTTCCTTTGGCATTAAAAAGAAGTGTGAGTAAGTTCTGAAACCTATCTGGTCAGGTGGGACCTTTTGGATGACTCTTTTCTGTAGCAGCTTTTGTATTTCTTGTGCCACATCCTTCCTCTGACTGGGGAGAACGTCGGGAAATCTCCTCTTTTGAGTACGAAGAGGAAGGGAAAATGGTATATAATAACCTCTGAATATTATTCTTAGCAACCATGAATCTTTTGTGATATCTCTCCAGGTGTCTAGGTGCAAAGAGAAATTACCCTCGACTGCCTCCACAGTTGGACAGCACTTCAGGAGCAATGGCAGAGCCTACTGGAAAAAGAATCTCTAAAGCCCTTTTTCGGCAGGTCCTCTGTGGCTCTAGTGTGACATCTACAATTAAAATTTCCTCCTCTGCCTCTGGAAGAATTATCCCCACATGAATCCTGGAAAGGTCCCTGAGATTTTCCGAACCACATCTTCTCACCACCTCTGTGATTTCTAGAGAAGGTCTACTGATTCCTATGGCAGACAGAGTCTTTCCCTCTTGTTTGCTCTGGGTAAGAGTGTCTTTAACTGATAGCCCAAACAAGGAAGTGCCATCAAAGGGGGCACTGACAAAGGACGTGTTGAAGGGCTCCGCAAAATCGCATAACCGCATCCAGGCATGTCTCCTTATGGTTATGCCTGAACCGACTGCTTGTGAGATACCTTCTGCTGCATGGGAGATCAGCCTCATCAATGCATTAGAAATGGACAGTAGAGTGGCCAGTTGAGAAGAAGTCTTTTTGAAATCCTCAGTAATCATGGACATTGAGAGAGTATTTGATAACTCCTTAGTCAAATCTCTCAGTAGCCGAGTGAAATGTGCCAAGTAGTTTACAGACCTCAGCACGAAAGTAGTTGAGGCGAACACTCACTTTCCAAATCTGCCCATCGCTCTAGACAACATGTTTGGTGGATGGACAGAAGAGCTCTGCTCAGCTAGCTCCTTCTTGGTGGCTGCTGCCACCACCATAGCATCAACTGGGATTCTCTTGTCCTAGTGGGGTTAATCAGCAGGAAAGGCCAGAAATTTGTAAGGGCACTTGGGAATAGGTTCAAAAGTGTCCAGTTCCTTCCAAGTCCGAAGGGAAACCAAGTCAATCAGTTCATCGGGGGGGGGGGGGTCACCCAAGACCTAGATGGTCCACAACACTGATTCTTCAAGAAAAGGAGCTTGGGATGACCAGCCACCCTTCTGTTTGAGGATCTTAAGTACATTTCCAAAGGAGATATCATCAAGTGGCAATCTGGAGGAATCCCTCTCCGTCATCAAAATCAGTGTCTTCTGTGACAGACTCCATTGGCAAGTCTATGTGTTGCCTCTTACACATCCTCTTCAGAGGAATCTCCACCATGGGATGTTCAGGAGAGGAATCAGAAGAACAGGCAAATTTGTCTAGAGGAACTGACTGGAGACTTCTCGGAACTGGCTGTCCCTGTGGGATAGATCTGATGGGTCAGAGCTTGGAATCAAAGATGGAGATGGGTAGGATCTGAGACAATAGAAAATGGTTCCCTGTGAAGAGAGAAAGTCCCTTCTACCACCTTGAATGCTGAGGGATCAGAAAAACCTCTCTCCCCCCTGAGACTCCAAGGAAGGTAGGTCAGGGCCTCAAGGGAGAATTGGATCTGAGATGTCCAGGGCCAAGGCTCTGAGAGGAAGGGATGGATCCAACAAATCTGGAACTGAACCCAACCTCTCGGACCCAGCGCAGATCTCTTGGATCTGACACCTGCTCTGACCCAATGATATAGAAGCAGAACCGCTCAGGGACACCAAAGTCAAAGAAGGTACTTTCCTCTGATCCAATGCTGAATGTCTCAGGGATTTCATATTCTGGGACTCTACAGCCAATGGTCGGATCAGAGAAGGAGAGAAAATGGATTAAGCAGGTGCACTCATGGATCAAGGAGGGGACAGAACTGGCAAGACCACCATCTGGATTTGAGCCTTGAGAAATTTCTACATCACCCTATTCACATCTGTCTCTGACAAACTCCTAGAAGATCTGGAAGAGGTTGTGGATGAGCATCTTGAGTGTTTCTTCAGAGTCTGAAAAAGCTGAGTGGGCAGAGGAGGAGAAACAGGTTTCAGAGTGTACTTCGGTGTACAGCTTCTAAAGATTGAAATGGTTCTCAGATCCAAGAACTTAGGATCTGAAAAAAGAGGTAGATGGTAAGGTAAAATGACAATAGGAGCCGAACCTTTCAGATCCAATGAAGGCTTTGGACCTAGGCAATGTTGTGGGCATCTGAGTTTGGGATCTTATGCCCACAAGAAGTGCAGTTTTTGAAACTAGTTGGTTTCTCTGACATGGCCAAAGAGAAAAACCACAGCATAAACAATACAATGATTTCACAACAAGCAAAAAAAAAAAATTAAATAACAGCTTTTTTTTAAAACAATAGCCTAAGAAAGAAGAGGGAAAGGAATACCAGCTATGGTATATTAGAGAATACCTAAAAAGGTAAGGAAAAAAGAGGTACCAACAATGATACTATGACTAGTCAAACTGTGTAGAAGTCAAGAATAAAGACAAAAGAAAAACTCTTAGTGGGAGGAATGGACAGAAAAAAAAACTACGTGTTTTGAGAAAAAAATCTATGAATAAACTGAAAATATTCTAAAAGAAAAATTGCTTACTATGCTCAAAAGTGGAACCTATGTCTAACCATGATGGCAGTAAACGAGATCTGAGGTGTTGAGTATAGGATAGAGCATTATGGGTAGAGGGAAGAGCTCGAGAGCTGGATCCAAAGTCTAGTGTATGTGGCTAAGTCGGATCTGAGGATCAAATCCAATCCCATTGCCGAGGAAGAATGAAAAGGGCAACATCAGATCAAAAAGATTAAAGGCCACATCTGTGAACTCCGACACTTGGTGCATATCTAAGTGTAAACTGTTCTGAGTGAACAGACAACACAAGCATAACTCACACCTTCTTCCTCCTAATTTTAGTTTCCCTACCAATTTTCTTGCAGCCTTAAAAAAAGAAGGGGGAATTCATAAAGGTTACCACAAAGTGAAGACAACGTGTACACTTAGTTTAATCTTTTATGAGTGAATAGATGGCACAAAATTGTTAAATGTCAGTCTATTGGAGGAGAAGGAATTGCAACCTCTTTTACTACATGATACAGAATATTCCCTTTACTACGAGCAGCATTTACCCACCATTACTGAACTCAACAATCTGTTTCTTGGTAATTTCAAGCTAAAGTGTACTTGCAGTTTGACATCTTACATGGATAAAGAAAAGTCGTGTCACTACTTGGTTTTAAACATTTTGTACTCTTAAAAATTGTCAAAAAGTAACCTAATTTTTAATAGTAGCAATGTGGTTAGATGCAAATGCTCTCAGAGGAATTTCACTAAATGAAAAAAAAAAACTATTCTCAAATTAAATTACCAAGTCCCACCCAGACTCAATGCAGCATTTAATGAAATCATTCCCTCCCCATGATCTCAGATTATCAGAACTGTAAAACACAACTCTGTTTCACAACTAGCTGTACCGCTGGGGGCTCTCAAAATAATTTGTTGACAGTTAAAACAAGGAAAGATTTTACAAAAACGTTATTTATGCAGGAGCTCTGTGTGGTTAATTAACTTGCTTAAAGTCACAGAAAGGCAAATGGAGGCTGAGGGACTCGAACTCTGAGCTAAAAGAAGGTCAAATCAGTTGTTGATTGAGATATTCATCTAAGTCCCAAACAAGACAGACAGACAGTGTTGTATGTGATAGAAAGAGAGAGTGTGTCACTGTTTACAGCAAACCCTACAAAATTAAACTGTTTTATTTGCTTATACTCTTACCTTTACAAACAACATCTGCTTTACTAACATTCATTTAAATTTAATATGCCTACCATTCTACAAACAGATTTTAGCCACACTGATAAAAGACTGAGCTTTTGAACACAATCTCTCCCTCTCTCTTTCGCTCCTCCTCCTCCTCTGAGCAGCAGTTCCAACAGAACTTATAGTAAAACAATATTTTACAACTGGTAATCCTTGGTATAATGTTAGGTAACAAAATATTGTTAATACTCTCACAATTCACGTCATTACTCTAACATTTCAGACTGGCATAATGACTATCCAAAAATAAGCCACAGCATTTAGGAAATGGGTTATTTCCCTACCTGAAATTTCCTTGACAACCACCCTTGTGACTTGATTATTTGTGAAGACTGCACAATTTCTTCTTGGGCACAGTTTCTCTGATAGCATTTCTGACAATAGTCACATCACTGAGAACTACTCAAATGACCAGGAAACTCTTATCCATGTACCATGCTGGAGCAGAAATCTGAATCAAGTTGTGCACAAAAATAAGTAAACTTGGGGTTTATAAGGCTGTAGGGAGGTATTACTTACAATCCGTAAAAGGGAAGTTAAGAAAAAATGACACACAACCAAGTATTATAAGGGCCTTATTCCACAAGACTTCCTTCTCAGAGGGCCAAAAGACTTGCTTTTGCAGTAAGTCACTTACTATAAGAGTAACTCTTGGAGCAAGCGACTTAACTCTGAGAGTAGTGTTTTGGAATTTGGTCCCATGACTTCAGTCAAAACAAATTAGTTCCAAACATGAATGTTTCAAGAAATACTGTAGGCTTAGGTTTAATACATAAAACTAACAAGTCAAAGTAAGCATATTCTCTGAATGCTTTGACTCTAAGGTAGATAGCCATATAAACAGTCTATTGTGCATCTTTAAAGAATGTTGTCAGAGTGGATATTTCTGCTAAATTAGCTGCCCCTAGCCAGTTAAAATTTTCAATGGGTAAAGATTCTGACACAAGATTATGATTTTTAACTAAGAACATTACTACACTAATCGATCAGACTGTACCAAATTCAATATGGAAGTTGGGAATAAAGAAAGCACACCTGTTTGTGGGCAAAGTAAACTAAAACATTTGAGATATACATCAAGAGTAAATAATACCAATATTGGGAGCAATTTACATTTTGTAGGAACATGAGTAAGAGTATATGTATTAAAAAACAGCTATAGGCTGAATAAAATGAACAAGTCAGGGGTGATGGTATTAGAAAGTAAGACTAATAGATACTGGTCTTACAAAGAAAAATTAAATATGTTCTCTTCTTTTACATGTTGTTTTTAAAGTTAAGCATTAACTAAGTTTTTTAAGTTGCACAGAAAAATGTTTACTCTAGCAAATCTATAGACTGAAAAGGACTAGGGAAGCCAGAATTAAGAATGAGCAACAACGAGGGACTGTCCTCTTCCAGTCTTTCAGCTGAAGAGGTATATATAGAAATTGAGAAAATTCAAAACCAAAACTGCATTCTTTTATGACAGCACTGATTTTAATCTGGTAAAAGTGATAAGAATTATTTAGCTTAATCCAATATCCCATAATTTAATTATTCTGTTATATCATGAAAATCTCCTTTTAAGCAGAATGTTGCCACCTACTACTTTCTATAAGAAGGAATAAGGTATCAAATTATCATCCTTCTGGCTTACTGCCTACATTAAATTCTTGAACAAAATATTTAAACTAATATAACAATATTAAAATACAATGCTACAAAATGCTTAAGCTGTTTTTATTATATAAGAAGCTATCCAAAGCCTGTAAAGAATCAAATCATGACATGGTACTAAAGACTAGTCTAGAGTACTCATAACAGCAGAGTGCTTAGATATTCATGACCTAGCCATGACTGCTGTAGTTATGAATGCATCATAGCCTACCTTGTCTCTAGAGCTAGTCTTACCTGGATGGGTGTCACATACTCTACTGACGAAACATAGCTGTCTAAAGTATGATAAAAAGCCATAGCAGGATTTGTTTGTTTAATTTACTTGTTTGATTTAACTGTGATTATGAACACCTTGGAATTATAAAAATATATGTCAAAAAGCAGCAATGTTACTCCATACATACAAAAGTAAACTGCACTAAAAAACTATCAATCTTTGTATTTTGGCTCAAGAAATGTATGTAATTATAACTTTGAAAAAGATGACAGTGATGCATGCGCATCTGATGCCTTCCATTCATATGGAATACTGGTAACTGGTTTGGAAGATAAACATCTTATTTAAGAACTGAAGTAAACAATTACCTTGCAGGTTCATCTCGTAAAGACAAGGTGTTGAAAAAAGTTTATGCTAAGCTTACTGCTTTATATTCAGTTGTATACTTTAAAAGTGGTACTAGTAAACTGCTAGCAAAAGCTTTAGTTGTCTCTATTCCTGACTGTTTAAATGTTTAGTCTAACGTGAGGCGTGCAAAAAAGAAAAAAATACCAATGGTATATAATTTCATTTTAAGATTACGACTTGATTATTTGTGAAGACTGTGCACTCTATATAATTTTATTTTAAGATTTATGTCTAAGATGGATCACTTCATACACACACTATTGTGAATTACATACAAAAATAAGAGAACTATCATAGCAAGGTATTTGTTAAAACATTTTTATGGATAAAGCATGTTTAGCTGACTAATAATTTAAATGTTGAACTTTTTTGAATTACATTATAGTTAACTTTCAAAAAGTTGACTATACTGGAATTCCCTGGATTTGTCCTTCTTTGTGGCTGTATAACCATGGAGTTAGTATATATAAGTTCTGGGGGTGTGGGGGCAAAGTCCATAGGTTAAAGTAGTTTTTGAAGTTTTTTTTTTTTTAATTTAGATTTATTTTTTTAGGGTAACTAAAGTAAATGTAGCATTTACATTTGCAATCATTAAGCGGAAGCAGTTTTTTAATATTTATTTTAAGTCTGGATTTTCTTTTCTTTTTGGGTTAAAAATGACTGCAGATGTAAATGTATTGTTTAGATTTGAAACCATATGATTTGATTTTTTTCATTGTTATTAATCACTGAAAATTTCCTGATGGTTTGTGTTTTTTTTTATTTCATTACGATTAATATACTTATTTTTATAAATCTTCTAAAAGGTTATTAACAATTGTTATTTAGTAGAAATTTAAATCGGAAGGAGATGCTGTTATATAAGAGAGGAACGTACAGTTCCCTTGCTCTTTGTTGCCACTTATGAAATTTAGAATAAAAAGCTCTGTTTTACATACAGGAGATTTATTGACAAAGATTGTGTTTAAGGTTGATAAAAGTGATTTAACCTGTTATGTTTTTAAATGGTTGCTTCAAAAACATTTTGTCTGTATCTGTACTGGAATGTATATAATTTCAAACTTGAACAATAAAAGGGGTACAAATCCTACATGAACTAAGCATATAGAAATGAAATAAAGAATGAAAACATCTACCACTCAAAACAATTTAGAATAACAGAAGCATGGAGCTCAGGTTTATATTAGTCATAATAAATATCATGAGAAAGATTTTCACAAAATCTCTTCCTCACATTTGGAATCAACTCTGACAACAAATTAGACAGTCTAATGATATTTTATTCCTTTAAGAGACCACAGAAATTTTGGACTGGTGACCACAAGTTCACATACAAAAATAAAGCCTGATTCTTTGAAGGTCATTATGCCAAGAATGCAATAATTTTAACTATGAACTTAAAATATATGTCTTCACTCTCACAGATGATATAAGGGAGGGCCATTTCTTGATGGCTTAAAGGATAGGTATTTCTTCTCCAGGAATAAAAATGTGGCATTTTTTTTATAAAAGCCATTTTAGGTACTGTCACTTGTCTGCTTACATTTACAGCATGAGTAATGTATTCCTATGTAAGCACATACTTTCCACAGGGCCCACCAGTCTGCCTTAATACCACTACTACACACTTTTTCTAAATCAAGAAATAATGGAAATGTGGAACTACATCATCAATATCTTCCTGCCTGAATCGCAAGAATCTTCTAACGACTAGTGTTAGACCACTTACCTATAAAGGGTGTGAATTAGGGAACTCCTGGCCCTCAACTGGGAGACTTTCTGACAGGATATATATATCACAGTTAACACTGAGGAACCTTCTCTGAGGGGTCATAGATCAGAGTGAATTCTAAGAAGCATGACCCAGTTGGAAGAAGCTCGAGGGTCACAAAACCACAGAACTCAACTGAATCCTGCAGCAATAGCTTCCCAGATTTGGCCTACCTCCTGTACCTATGACCGTCACAACAATGCGTGGTGAAGGTGTGAATTAAGGACCCAGTGGACATGGCAAACATCTATACAAAACAAGGATCCATGAAGGAAGCACTGGAAGCAGACTGCAGTATGTGCCAACAGTTGCAGAGTTCACTGAAGGCAAACAATAATGTTGCTGGCTATCTACTTGGAAAGTATTTGCTTGTCAAGTAAAAGCCTTTCCTTTCCTTTACTTTCCCCAATACAAAGGAGATGAACAACTGGTCCAGCTTTCAAACTTCCTTCACCAGCACTTGAGATGCTAGTATACACCAAGAATATGAAAGGCCTAATATCCAGTATTTTTTAGTGCTGCGAAGGAAGCTAGGATACTGATGGAATGATTTAGGGAAACCTCTGAAACTAACCTTGGATAAACCGCAGATTCTATTTTAATTAAATTGCTTATGTCCAAAGCACTGCACATAAATTAAACAGAAGCACAGGACTACAAAAAATGACATATACAAATGTGTGTATAATATATATATGTATATATATGTGTGTGTGTATATCTAGATAACTCTCTCTCTCTCTCTCTCTCTATATATATATATATATATATATATATATATACACTAACACTCTTCAAGAGAAACCTTGACGGGTGGATGTGAAACAGAAAATTTACCCTGGGGATCACTGCAGTGGCTCTGCTGGACAGTGGCGCAGGGAATTAATGCCTCTGCTGGACAGGGGCACAAGGAACTAATCTAAGGGGGTGGCGAAAGCCAACACATTCTGGCTAGACTTATAAATGCCCTTGGGCAGATAGCCTAGTACTTACCTATGAATATATATATATATATATATATATATATATATATATATATATATATATATATATATATATATATATATATATATTTTTTTTCCTATTTACATTTAGTATTCTTTTTTCTTCCCCTCCTCTTATACGTTCTTCTTTTTGGCCACTTCAGTGCCCCCATCTATCACAGTCTTTACCTGCTCCCCTTTCCTCCACTGGACTGCTATGGGTGAACTGGGGCCTGCATGGATCTTGGCATCTGCTTGTGCTGTTGGGGGTGGGATTTGTTATGATCTACCCTCATTTCCCCACCCCTGCACTGACAACATCTGAGGACTATTCTCCATTATGGACCACAGCTTCCTCGCAGGGAGCATATTCAATGATTAACATCACCCCTGGATACACCCATCTCTCCTTGACTAGTGCCTCGGACTCCAGAGTTGTTAATCGAATCTGGGTCACCTGCGCCACAGCTGGGGCTTTATACTCTACACTTCAGCATTGGCATATGCGATAAATTATTCTTAGCAAAAGTACTCCTAGAAAAAAAGCATAATTAGTAAAGTTAAATAAGAAAGTGCAGTTGTATACACTTACCATAAATGTAGATGTTCGAGTGTATTCACTGTTGCAGTCATCACATTTGGGTTATCCCAGCCAGGGTAGCCCTCGGCTGGCCCGAATACCAAAGGCTTAGTATTTCTGCGTCAGTTGATGTCGCTTCAGGACTGACGTCGGGTCATCAGTAGTAAAAAGTAAGGCAGCCGACACCATTACATCAGTTTTTCTTGCCCTAACTGTCAGGAGACCCCAAGTGGGAGCCAGGTTCTGGTGGAAGAACCCCACCAGTAGAAAGTAAATACCAAAATGTCCCTTGTAAGGAGAGAAGAAAGAAGAGGGGGATGGAAGGAGGGAAGCCAGGACTGCAACAGCAAATACACTGAAATATCTATATTTATGGTAAGTCCACACAACTGAACTATGTTCTTCATGTATCATGTTGCAGTCATCACATTTGGGTTGATTCCCAAAGCTGAGGAAAGGGTGGAGGCAGTCAAGGAGACTAAAGGCTGGCTACGATGCCCTGCAAGACTGCAGTGGCAAAGCCTGCCATTTGGAGAAGAGAGGCAGGTGGTAATGTTTGGTGAAAGTGTGAACAGATGTCCAGGTGGCACCCTCCAGGATGTCCCTGGTGGGGACTCCTCTGAGGAAACCTGCAGAGGTGGAGACTGTTCTGGTGGAGTGAGTCCTGACCCCCTTAGGGGGAGGCTTTCCATGTTGCTTGTAACAGAAATGGATGCAGTGTGCTATCCATTTGGAAATTGTTTGTTTGGAAATGGCTTTGCCCTCTGCCCCTGCAGCAATGCTAACCAGCAGTTGATCAGACTTTCTGAATGATTTAGTCCTGTCTAGATATAATCTGAGCTGTCTGTGCCCATCTAGAGAGTGCAGAATCCTTTCCCCCTTCTTCTTTGGGTTAGGGAAAAAGGTGATCAAATGTATGGATTGGTTGAGAGCCACACTGGACACCACTTTGGGCATGAAGGATGGGTTAGTCCTGAGGTAAACCCTGTCAGCATGAAAAATGATGAAGGGCCTCCTGAGTAGCTCGGAGACCCTTCTGGCTGAAGTGATGGCCAGAAGAAAAGCTGTCTTCCAGGAGAGAAATTTTAACTCTGCTGAAGATGCTGGTTTGAAGGGGGGGGCAGGGTGAACTTTTCCAACACAAAGTTAAGATCCCAAGCTGGGGTAGGTGCTCTTCTGGGTGCCCTCACGTTGCTAGGCCCTCTTAATAATTGTTTGATCAGAGGGTATGAGTAAAGGGGCTGCTCAGTGGGGAATTGAGCAGAGATAGCAGAGGCATGAATTTTAATAAAGGAAAAAGAGAGACCACTGTGTAGCAGGTCAGCTAAGTAATCCAGGATGAGAGGGAGTGAGGGCTGTGCTGTATCGGCTCCCTTAGCCTGAATCCAGGTGCAGAACCTTTTCTATTTGTCAGCATACGACTTTCTAATGCTAGGGTGTCTGGTCTCACACATAACATCTAGAACCTGTTTACTGAGGTTGGCAGATTGATCAGTGGTTAGAGGATAAGCCAATCTGCCAAATTGAGGGTCTGCAATTGGGGATGCATGAATTTTCCTTCCCTCTGGGTCAGGAGGGTAGGTTTCTGAGTGAGATGTCATGGTGGCAGTGTGGACAGTCTGCGCAGCAGTGGGTACCAGTGCTGGTGAGGCCAGTCTGGAGCAATTAGAATTGTCCTTGGTTTTTCCTCCCTTACTTTATGCGTACCCTCGGGATGAGAGGTAGTGGAGGAAAGGCATAGACAGAGAGACTGACCCAGGGGAAGGACACGGCATCCACTTTCCAAGCCATGCAGTGATGCTCCCTGGTGCAGAACTTGCTGAGCTGATGGTTGGTGTGGGAGGCAAAGAAGTCGACCTTCGGAATGCCCCATTTCTGTTATTAGGGTGAAGGTTCTTTTGTATAGCTGCCACTCATGTGCATCCAGAAGATTTATGCTTAAGTGGTCTGCCAGAGAGCTTAGAGAACCTGGCAGGAATTGTGCTAACAGGTGGAGTTGCATGGCACAGGCTGTGTGCCAAAGGGTCATGGCCAGCCTGCATAGAGGGTAGAAGTGAGTCCCTCCCTGCTTGTTGATATACCACATCACAGTGGTGTTGTCTGTTTTGATCAGGAGAGCCCCTAGGAAGAGAAGGGGCCTGAAAGCTGTCAATGCATGCTGGACAGCTAGCATCTCTTTTTGGTTGATGTGCAGATGGATTTGCTGTGGGCTCCATTGGCCTTGTATGCACCTGCTGTCCAGGTGTGCACCTCAGGCATAGTCTGATGAATCTGTGGTGAGGGTCTGAGTGGCAGGAGGTGGTGAAAAAGGTAGTCCCTTGTTGTGGGAGCATGCTGCTGCCCACCAAAGGAAATCTTTCCTGAGGCAAGGTATTATGGGTATAAGAGTTTCCAGGTCTTGAGAGTGTTGACACCAAAGGCTTTTTAGGTACCACTGAAGTTTCCTCACATGCAGTCTGGCATATGGAATGAATAGAATGCAAGATGCCATAAACCCCAGAGCTTGCAGGATTTTCCTTGCAGATAACTGGGGTCTGGTGGCTAGTTGAGAGAAGTAAGTTGTCGGGTAAGTTTGCTTTTCTGGTGTAAGGAATGCCATCTGGGATGCTGTGTCCAGGCTTGCTCCCAGGAATATAATCTTTTGGGTGGGTACTTGTTCGGATTTTTTTTCATTGATAGTGCACCCTAGGGAGGTCAGTAGGGACTTTACAAAGGTCAGGTGCTTGAGCAGCTTCTCCTGACTGTCTGCCTGAATTAGGCAGTCGTCTAAGTATGAGTAAATTTGGATATTCCTTTGTCTGCAAAAGGCAATGGCCGGAGCCAGACATTTTGCGAAAACTCTGGGAGCAGTAGATAAGCCAAAGGGAAGTGCAAAGAAAGTACAGTTGTGTACACCTACCATAAATGTAGATGTTCGAGTGTCTTCACTGTTACAGTCATGACTGTAGGGTTCTCCCCTGCCAGCAGGCACCCCTCGGTCAGCCAGAATCCCAAAGTCTGGGTCCGGCGTCGGCTGTTCAACCGTGCTCCCTGACGTCAGAGCGCCAGGAGTATAAAGCTGACAGCCGACGCCATCTTCTCCAGTTTTTCTTGCCCCAGATGTCAGGAGTCCCAAAATGAAAAAGGTCCCATAACTTTTGCAAAT
Organism: Protopterus annectens; assembly: GCF_019279795.1. Taxonomy (NCBI): domain Eukaryota; kingdom Metazoa; phylum Chordata; order Ceratodontiformes; family Protopteridae; genus Protopterus; species Protopterus annectens. The sequence continues at coordinate 1,394,629,919 of NC_056741.1, read as the reverse complement.
ACACCTCAGAAGAATGGTGAAAAAAGGAAATACACAAAAGTAAAAATAAGAGGGGACAGGAGGGAGGGAAACCCAGACTGCAACAGTGAAGACACTCGAACATCTACATTTATGGTAGGTGTACACAACTGTACTATGTTCATCGTGTTTCACTGTTGCAGTCATGACTGTAGGGTAGAATCCCAAAGCTGAAAGAAAGGGAGGTGGTCATAAAGAAGAAGGGGTGGCTAAAAGGCCCTGCAAGACTGCAGAGGGAAAGCCTGCCCTAGACTTAGAGTAGAGAGGTAGATTGTAGTGCTTAGAAAAAGTATGCACTGAACTCCAAGTTGCAGCTTCCAAAATGTCTTTGGTAGGAACTCCCCTGAGGAAGGCCGCAGAAGTGGCAGCAGCTCTGGTGGAATGAGTCCATATACTCCCTGGGATTTGCTTTCCATGGTGTGAATAACAAAATCTGATTCCATGAGCAATCCATTTAGAAATGGTCTGTTTTGAAATGGCTTTACCTTGAGAACTTGAAGCATAAGAAACAAACAATTGTTCTGATTTTCTGATGTCCTTGGTTCTGTCCAGGTAAAAATGTAGTTGTCTGTGTACATCCAAGGAATGTAAGATCCTTTCCCCTTTATTTTGAGGAGTGGGGAAAAAGGTTGGCAAGTGGATAGTTTGATTTAAAGCCACTTTGGAAACCACCTTAGGCATGAAGGTAGGATTAGTCCTCAAAGATACCCTGTCTTGATGAAAAATAATATAAGGTTCCACAGCCATAAGAGCTTGTAACTCTGAAACTCTCCTGGCAGAGGTTAGGGCTAACAGGATAGCTGTCTTCCATGATAAAAACTTGATGTCAGAAGAGGCAGCAGGCTCAAAAGGAGGCAAGGTTAGTTTTTCCAAAACATAGTTGAGATCCCAAGCAGGAATGGGAGGAGATCTAGGAGGTCTTAAGTTCTTAGCTCCTCTGAGAAACTGTCTCATGAGCTGGTTTGAAAAGATGGGAGGGTCTGTATTATAATGAGCAGAAATAGCAGAGGCATGTATCTTAATGGAAGAGAAAGAGAGACCCTTATGTAAGAGATCTGTCAAGTAAAGTAAAATTAAAGTAATGTTATGAAGAAGAGGATCAGAATCCTGAGCCTGCATCCAGGAACAAAATCTTTTCCATTTTCCTGCATACGATTTTCTAGTGCTAGGACGTCTGGCTTCTAAAATGACATTCATAACCTGCTTGGGTAGGAAAGAAGAAATCAAAGGCTCTGGATTAACCAGGCCGCCAGGCTGAGAGTTCTGACATGAGAGTGTAGAACCTGACCCTGATGTTGGGACAGAAGGTTCGGAGACTGAGGTAAAACCCAAGGGGGCTCCAGGCATAGGTTTTTTAGAGTTGGATACCAAAGCTGCCGAGGCCAATTTGGAGCCAGCAAGATTATCATCTTGGGCTTGTCCTGTTTTATCTTAAATAAAACCCGTGGAAGAAGAGGAAGAAGCGGAAAGGCATATCCAGAGAGGTTCCTCCAACTGAATGACAGGGCATCCACTTTCCAAGCTTCTCTGTGGAAAGTCCTGGTGCAAAAATTCTGTAGTTGATTATTGAGATGGGATGCAAAGAGGTCTATGTGAGGACTTCCCCAGACTGCTGTTATCATCCTGAATATTTTGGTGTCCAGCATCCACTCGTGTGGATCGGAAAGGTTTCTGCTCAGACTGCCAGGAAGTTTTGTTTCCCTGGTAGAAACTGAGCTTGAAGATCCAGATTGCAAGCTAGAGCTGTGTTCCATAGATCCATGGCTAGTCTGCAAAGGGGGTAGGAATGAGATCCCCCTTGCTTGTTTATGTACCACATAACTGTGGTGTTGTCTGTCCATATTAGTAGTTGTCCTGGTTGTAAAAGATTCCTGAAGGCCAATAGAGCTTTCTGAACGGCTAACATTTCCTTTAAATTGATATGCAGGTGCTTCTGATCCTTTGTCCAAAGGCCCTGCAGACAATTGCCCTGAAAATGGGCTCCCCAAGCATAATCCGAGGCGTCCATGGTTAGAATCTGAGTGGCAGGAGGCAGACGGAAGGGTTTCCCTTTGTTTACAGCACATGCCCTGGACCACCAAAGAAATTCCTTTTGAAGGCAAGGAAGGGCGGAGATCAGTATGTCTAAACTGTGGCAATGCTGAGACCATACACCTTTTAGGTACCACTGTATTTTCCTCATGTGTAGTCTTGCATAAGGTATGAGAAGGATGCAGGAGGCCATGTAACCCAAAGCCTGCAGGAATTTCCTTGCAGATAGTTGCGTTAAAGTTGCCAAGGTTCTGAAAGTTGAAGCCAGCTGTAATTGTTTTTCGGATGTCAGAAATGCCATCTGGGTTGTGGTGTTTAGAAGAGCACCCAGAAAAGTTATCTGTTGTGATGGTGTCAAATTTGACTTTTTTATGTTTACAGAGAATCCCAGGAACTTGAGGAGGTTCTGTACAAATTCTAGATGCTGGAGTAAGACATCCTTGCTGTCTGCCTGAATTAGACAATCGTCCAGATAAGGGTAAATTTGAATTCCCTTGAGTCTACAGTAAGCTACTACTGGAGCCAGGCATTTGGTGAAGACCCTGGGCGCAGTAGACAATCCAAAGGGCAGCGCAGAGAATTGAAAGTGCCTCGATCCGGCCTTGAACCTGAGGTATTTTCTGCGATCCTGCCTGATGGGAATGTGTAACTATGCCTCCTTTAAATCCAAAGTTACCATCCATGCATCTTTGGACAGCATTGGAAGTAGCTGCTGTAGAGTAAGCATCTTGAATTTTGGAATCTCTAGAAAGGTGTTCAAGACCGACAGATCCAGAATGGGTCTCCATGAGTTTTGCTTCCTTGGGACTAGAAAGAGCCTTGAGTAAAAACCTTTTCCCATCTCTGAAAGTGGAACCAGTTCTATGGCATTCATAGCCAAAAGAGCTTCCACCTGGTTTAAGGCCTCCGTCCATTGATGTTTTAGAAGGTCTGGCCATCCGCTTGGCCTTGGCAAGGTATGAAAATGGAATTTGTAACCTCTTAAAACCACATCCAAAACCCACTTGTCTTGGGTTATTTGAGTCCAATTTTGATAAAAAGAGAGAGTTTTCCTCCGAGAGGGGCTTCCAGGCAAGAAGTTCCTGTAGCCCAACAGAGGGAGTCATTGAGCTTGTTTCCTTTGAGTTTGTGACCTGTCCTCTCCTCCCCTAGGGGTGGAAGCAGTCCACTGTCTTGGTCTATAAGAAGCTTGTGTTTGAGGCCTTCCTCTGGAGAGTCTGTATCTACCCCTCTGAGGCCTGTCTGAAGTGGGAAAGGACCAATTTTTTGAAGGCCAATTCCTGCTAAATCTAGGTGGCTGTACTTGTAAGAAATCTTTAACTGTTTTCATGGATTTCGCCTTATCCTCCATCTTTTTAATCACCTCTTCAGCTTTTGATCCAAACAAAACATTATGTTGAACAGGAGCATCCAATAATTTAGCCTTTACTTGTTCAGGAAAATTTTGTTCCTTTAGCCATGCATGCCTTCTAATGACTGTGCCAGAGGCCGCAGCCCTACAAGAAGCCTCCAAGGCATCAAATCCACAGTGTAAACCATGCTTCCCAACTTGTTCAGTGGCATGCAATAAGTCATGTAATTCCTTATCATCTGCACAGGCAGAAATGGAAGTAAGCTTTTGTTTTAAAACAGACAAGAGAAATTGCTGGTATTTTAGCATATGAAACTGACAGTTTAAAGCCCTAATGGACAAAGTAGCAGAAGTGTACACCTTTTTGCCCCATCTTTCTAAGGATCGAGAATCCTTTTCTGTAGGAATGGGATTTTTGGCAGAAGCGGCCTTAACTCCCTTAGGACCCTGAGAAATGGTTTCAGGGTCAGCAGAAGGGTTCTTGTATAAAAACTGGTGGGAATCAGGAACCCTGTAATATCTATCAGGCTTAACAAGAGCAGGAGGAAAAGAGTCAGGGGTTAAGTTAGCCTCCGAAAAGACATCATCCACAATATCCAAAACAGGAGGAATAACCAGGGGTCTATGTTGGGGAAGAAGAAGAAAATCCCTCAGTATTTTCTTAGATTCCGAATACTCCTGTTCTTCCCAGTGGAAATGTTCCCTCATTTCATGCAAAGTTTCCCCAAAAGAGAAATCCTCAGGGGGAGAAGCTGAAGGAATGGATTCCTCAGCATCAGAATCCTCATAAGGAGGAAAAGAATATTCCTGGTCAGAAGAAGAAACTGAGGAAACAGAAGCCTGATCAGAGGAATCATAATAAACACCCTGCCTTGGCCTTTTATCTGGAGGGGGATGTGAACCCATAATCATAGTAAGTAAATCCTCCACCATCTTGAGTAACTGTTTCTGTGACTTGGGAGCCGGTTCAGAAGAGGCCTGTGTTGCAGTCTTTGATTTAGAAGGAGTCTTTGCCTTTGTCTTTGGCTTTGCCTTTATTAGAAGCTGAGTAGGCCTGAAAACCCCTTCGGAAGCCGGTACCTGCACAGCGGCTCTGGACCCATCCAAAGGAGCATTGTCCGAAGGTCCTGCAATAGAAATATTTAAAGGCCTGGTTGGCTCCTCATGAGAGTCTGTTTCGGCCGTCAGTTCTGATATGGCCGACGACAGGGGCTGCAAAAGCGCCTCACTGATGACGGCTGAACCTGAAGCTGGCTCCGCTTGTGCGCTATCATCAGATTTGGACCTCGGAGGCCTGTCTTTATCCTTGAGACGTTTGTGAACTCCGGTAGCCGGAACCGTATCCGACGACATTTTGTAGTTAAAGCACCTACCGAAGTAATGAAAAGCAAAATCGCACCTTCGCTTAATTGTACGTTGATTGAATCTAGCACAAAACCGACAACTAGCTACGTCGTGGTCAGGGCCTAAGCAAGGAATACAGTAAGAATGAAAATCCTTATGAGGTATTTGCTTCCCACATGAAATACAATTATTAACTTTTTCTGACATCGGAGTGGAGCAAGAAAAAAGTTTCCCCAACGGGGAACTTAGCTTTGAGTGGAGAAGAAAATCTTCGGACTGAAGTATATCAGAAAAAAATCCTCAGGAGTCAGCCGACCGGCACTTGCGAACTACTATCACCACACGGCAAGAAAGACTGGAGAAGATGGCGTCGGCTGTCAGCTTTGTACTCCTAGCGCTCTGACGTCAGGGAGCATGGTTGAACAGCCGACGCCGGACCCAGACTTTGGGATTCTGGCCGACTGAGGGCCGCCTGCCGGCAGGGGAGAACCCTACAGTCATGACTGCAACAGTGAAACACGATGAACATCTGAAAGTGAAGAGATCCTGCCCTGAAACATAGATATTTCCTGCATGATTCCCTGACAGGAATGTGGAGGTAGGCCTCTTTTAGGTCTAGGGTGGCTAGCCAAGCATCCTTGGAGAACATGGGTAGCCGTTGCTGGAGGGTCAGCATTTTGAATTATGGTATCACCAGGAAGGTGTTTTGAATAGATAGATCAAGGATGGGGCATCAGCTGCCCTCTTTTCTGGGTACCAGAAAAAGTCTGGAGTAGAAACCTTGGCCTTTCTGTTCTCTCATAGAAAGGAGGGAAATTACTTGCTTTTGCCCCTCTGCCCACTGATTTGGAGGTAGATCTGGGAACCCTTTTGGAATTGGAAGAGTGTTGACAGAAAATTTGTATCCCTGGGACACTATATGTTGAGGACCCAGTGGTTGTTGATAATGGTGGCCCAGGTGCTTGCACGAAAGGAGAGTTTTCCTTCTAGGGGTAAATGAAGGTGGGCATAGGGAGGGGGTGGTGGAGGACAGTCATTGTGAGTTCTTACCATGAGGGAGTGGCTTAGAACTCCCTGTTTTAAAGTGGAGGAATTCCACTGTTTTGATCTCTGCATTTCCTGTGGCTGTTGTCTGGGGGGTCTGCTTCCACGGGGTCTGGGCTGAACTGACCTGGTGGGAGCAGGAAAGGACAAGTGCTTGGAGGGGCAATGCCTGTTGAACCTGGGTGGCTGGAGCTGTAAGAAATCCTTAACTGTCTGCATAGAGTTAGCTTTTTCTTTCATCTTCTTTAAAGCCTCCTCTGTCTTAGTGCCAAATAAGTTGTTTTTGTGCAAGGGCGCATCCAACAATTTAGATTTAACACGGTCTGGCAAGGGCTGTTCCTTAAACCATGCATGCCTTCTAAGTACAGAACCGGTGACTGCTGCCCTGCAAGAAGCTTCTAGTGTGTGAAAACCACAGTGCAAGGTGTGCTTAGTTACTTTACTTGCAGAATGCATTAACTCTTGTAACTCTTTAGATACTGCACAAGCAGGAAAAGAAGGCACTTTTGTTTGAGGAGTTCCATGGTATGTTGCTGAAATTTTAGTATATGGAACTAGCAATTTAGTGCCCTGATAGCAAGAGTAGCAGAAGTGTATACTTTTTTACCCCATCTGTCTAGTGCTCGGGAATCCCTATCTGAGGGGGTGGGATTCTTAGCAGAGGTTGCTTTAATTCCTTTAGGCCCTTGAAAAATTACCTCAGGGTCAGCAGGATTTTTAAAAATAAATTTGTGTGAGTCAGGGACTCTGTAGTATTGGTCAGGTTTCTGGGTGCAGGAGGGATGGTGTCAGGAGTCAAACTAGATTCCAGGAAAGCATTGTCAACAACATCCTGTACTGGGGAAATGGCCAGGGGTCTGTGCTGTGGAAGATCTAAGAATTCCCTGAGTCTCTTTTTAGACTGAGGGTAGTCCTGACATTCCTATTGGAAATGCTCCCTTAAGGTATGAAGGGTTTCCCCAAAGGAAAAGTCCTCAGGGGAAAGGCTGAAGGAATGGAGTCTTCTGCATCAGAATCCTCATAAGCAGAGAGGGGTTGCATATCCTCATATTCAGGTGCATCAGTCATCAGACTCCTGCTCAGACAGAACTACTGGGAACAGATCTCTTTTTCTTTTGGAAGGGGTAGCTTGGCTTCCCCTGATCAGCATGATAAGGTCTTCTGCCATTTTAAGCATTTGAGACTGAGGCAAAGAAGCAGGTGCCTGAGATTGGGTCGTCGGTTTCTCGGGTGTGGTTCATACCCTGGGCCTTAGAAACTCTGTAATTTTCGAAAGAGCGGTAGATATGAAAGAAGTCGTCAGTTTGTGTCGAGAATCGGTAGTGCGAAGTACTTCCTCAGAAGCCGGTGCCTGCTCAGTGGCTCCGGACCCATCCAAAGGAGAGACAAGCGCAGGATCCTTAGTCGAAGAAGAGTTTTGCGGCACACTGGACTCTGAAAGGGTCCTGGTAGTGGCCTGCAAATCCACAGAAGCGGGCATCAGGGGCTGCGAAAGCACCTCACTGAGGACCAGAGAACTGACGACTAGCTTAATGGAAGTGTCGTTGGTAGGTTTGGACCTGTGCGGTCTGTCTCTGTCTTTATCCTTACATTTTTTCGGAAGATCTACTGTTGGATGGCTTACCAAAGCCATATCAGAATTCGAGGACTGTAAGTGAAAATATCTAGCTACAATAAGGGCCCGACGACGTATAGTTCTGGAGTTGAACAAAGCACAAAAGCGACAGCGGGGAACGTCATGGTCTGGGCCTAAGCAAGTGACGCAGTAAGAATAAAAGTCTCGGTGTGGAATTTGTTTTCCACAGGCGAGACAATTGTTAACTTTTTCTGACATGGGTTAGTGCAAGAAAACGAAACTCAGGTAGCAGCCGACCGGCACTCGTGCGAACTGCTTCTGCTTTGGGCTCCGTGGCAAGAAAGACAGATGTAATGGCGTCAGCTGCCTTATTTTATACTACTGAAGACCTGACATCAGTCCTGAAGTGTCAGCAACCGATGCAGAAATACTAAGCCTCTGGTATTCTGGCCAGCCGAGGGCTACTCTAGCAGGGATAACCCAAATGTGATGACTGCAACAGTGAAACATGAAGAACATCTGCAATTAAATAATCTACACTAAACTAAAGCTCACTACATGGATCCAAAAATAATTTCTACCAGAAAATAATGTGCATACAACTATGAAAAGTTCTTCAAAACCAGCAACAAAAAGGAAGGGGAAAAGGTTCAATACTACATAAACAATATCATGACCAAAGAACCAGAAAACAGAAAGCAGGTACATGATAATCAAATGGATCTAGTTCAGTTCAAAATTAACATATAAAGTCTTTGGCAATACGTAGCACAAAAAAGGTAAAAGTAAGGACCAAAAGTTAAGGTGAAACAAACTACTTGGAGTGGAAAGTAACAGCGCCTATCTACTAACTGCCAGCCATGAACCAAAATTCAAGACAAAAACTGAAGATAGAACAGCCATAGCAAAGGAGAAGGTCATAATAAGACAAGGCAACTGAAAATAAATTCACATGGCAATCCATGTTAGATCCAAGTGGGATGAAAACACAGCAGTAGTAAGGAAGAAATGTAAAAAGTAGATAGAGAATGCACAGGACAATTTGATACAATAATAATGAAAATGGAACAAGGTTTAATAAATAAGAAATACAAACATAAAAAACTGAAAACTCAAACTTCAAACGGCTAAGTGGTTAAGAGTAACCAAGAAAAAAAGAGACTGTAAAATCCTTGACTGACACAAATAAATAACAAGGTTTGACATTGCAAAGTACAGTAGAACTAATCACTGTGATATCGGATAAGAGAAAAATAATCCAAAATAGAGTAAAACTGCAGATTAAGTAATCAGTGATATAAAAAAATGGTATCATACAAACTGACAAATTCAAAATAAGGTGTAAAATAAAATTAAATGTTTAATGTAAAGTATGATGGCCACAAGCTTAAACCTGGACGTAAATACAAAGCTAGAAAACAAAAGGTCCATGTCCGCATTTAGCTTTACTGCAAAGCATTAACAAGAAAGGTACGACAAAAACAAAATTCAGCAATTACAGTAGCCAGAGATAAGAAAATGCTATTCAAGAGACATCTGGGGTGCAGCCAGCTAGAAGAGTAGATCAGCTAGACAACCAAAGTCCTGAGGTAATACAAAATAATGGACGAGAAATAATACAAAGCAAAATCCAGAAATGGTAACCATAAGCAACTATAAAAAAGAAGCTGGCAGAAACAGTGTACCAATGAGCCATCGATGATTCGTTTTTTCAGCTCACCATTTACCGAAAATTAACTTTTGAAAACAGCGAGTCAAAAAACCTATAATAATAATAAAAAAAGTGTGTTGGGGGTGGTGCAAGCCTCCCACAATTACCCAAAATTATATATAATAACGCCACATCATACAGAGGGGAGGAAAGGGAAAACAAAACATAATCAAATATTACAATGCACTGTAATAAAATTCACTTTGATGTAACAGCTTCACAATGAAGATATGCAAGGCAAGAGGCAGCAGCAACTCGGGTATGCCAGCCGAAACAAACACTTCTCCTTTTAATAGCTCTTTTGTTTCATCTCTTGGTATTCTACAATTTCTGCTCTCTTCACTGATAAAATTTCTCACCATACTTGTGTACACTATGTCTGTTCTTTCTGCTTACCACACTTAATTCACCTATAACACCTGCATTATGTATGGTACACTCCCGATCCTACTTCTTTTAAACCTTTTTGTAAATATGTATATGTATTTTTACATCTATTTTATGTTATGTCACTATACTCTATAATTTATTATACCCTTAATCTTATTTAACTGTTGTTAATTATGCATGTAACCCAGGCCATGTTTATGGTCAAATTTGATCAGTGCTCTGCCCTGGTAAAAAAAAATTATACAAATATCAGACACGGGAATGATGCAGGAACAAGATGTTAGCAACCTGTAAATGCTGTACTAACATAGGTGCCACTCATCAAAAGTAAGGAGCAGAGAACTATCAATAGGCTGTCTAATGCCAAAGCAACACAAGAGCAAATAGTCAAGGAGTTGTTAAATGCTGAAGCAACACAAGGATACTGAAATAAGCTGTTAACATCTTCCAACAATGGAAGAAAATGCTGGAAATTATGTTGGAATAATTCAACGATACTCGTGAAATCAAAAAATTGTTAGCAAGCTGCCACGTACTTAAAAAGATCAAAGAATAAAGACGAAGCAGATTAATGAACAGGCAGAAGAGCAAATACACAATAAAAAAAGACCAGATCAGGTAAGTAGTAATCCAACATATAGTTTGAAAAGTTCAAAAGGTTGATTCAGGACTGAAAATAGCCAAATCTATCTAAAAATGATGGCTGTACAACCCAGTGCATGCCAGATGAAATCTGAGATAGGACAAATATGTTAACTACAACAAAAGTTAGCAGAAGTGGTTAAAACACATAAAAAATTACACATTAAAAAATAAATCAGTATTTGCTAACCAGCTAAGCCTATGGGATACAAATTCCCTTTTCAGGGGTTACCCAACAGAAATGTTTGGTAAAATGACTTGCGCATTGTCATACAGTAGGCAAACGGAGGCTGTAGTAATCAAATTTGGGACTACCATAGGATTTAGGCCTGGCACCAAATAGTCTTAAACATCTCTATCAAACTGCCAGACGAATAAAACTAGCACAATGAAATACAGCTAGGCAGATAGACCATCATCTTGCAATAGCAATACATTTTTTTGTTCCCTTCTTCTGAGAACAGATCAAAAAGCCATTCTTCTAATTGATAGTCACCAACACGACTGCCCAAGGAAGTGCCCAAAGGAGAGTTACCTCCAGGGCGGTCCTCAATAAGACAACCAAAAGCCAGTCATTCAGGAAACAAACATGAGAAACTTTTCTTGTAAGGCTTTGGTCATGCTTGGTCAACATCTGGTGGAAGACTCCAGGTGAAGAGTAAAGTAAACCCAAATGGCAGCACTTTATACTAGAAATTATGCTCGCTCATAGTGTAATGGAGTCTCCTATGTGCACCCCAAATACTGATGTGCTAGGAGTCCATGTCCAGCAAGACCATCTTGTTACCTCTTATTAGCCACAGCATCCTTCTCTGTAGGGTGACTAAATGGACCCAATTGTAAACAGGTATTTGCTGAAGTTCAGAATGGGATGCATGCACACATTCCATATGAGACACAGAAATATGAGCAAAACACCTGCCCTTCTCTTACATTAATAAAGCCTCTATGGACATAATTGTTGCACTGGGGATTGTGCAAATATTACGGTATTGAAGTGGCTAAAAAACAGTGGAACCATGAGCCAGAAAGCATCATAGAAAATGATGAAGTTTATATCGCATGGGATCACCCATAACCAAGAGTTCAAAAGATATATGCTAGAAAACCAGATATAATGGTCCATGAAAAGAAGACAAAAGTAGCATTGATCACTGAAATCATCACACCCAGTAACTACAGTGTCTTGAGTACAGAGCAACACAAAGACATAAAATATCAGGATTTGTAGGCAGAAACGAGAGCAATGTGGAAGAAAGATACAGAGACAGTCCCAATAGTAGCAGAAGCAATGGGTCTTATAAAAAAGACTCTACAATCGTATTTAGATATGTCACCAATACATGTAACTCTGTACAAATTGCAGGAGGAGTCATTACTGGGCACATTGCAGGTGCTGCGAAGAGCACTTCTGGCTGACATCACAGACTGAAACAATACTAATTTCATGAGCTCTAATCGTACTTTGACTTAGGAATGGGGTCCATTCCTGTCATGGCATTAGAAACCCAAAAGATTTGCAGAAATTGAAAAAGACATGATGAGCAGTAAAGGATGGGATTGTCCTCTCTCAAGAACACAACTCAGACTTACTTTGAATGAATTAATAAGCTCTGGGACATGGCTAGAGGTGACCACATCTTGAACCCACCACTCATTGGTAATGGTTTTTCAAACTGTAGCAAATTTAGACAACTGATTCCCTTTCTCCATACCCAGTCTTAGAGAGAAGTCAGGATTGCAACATGACAGCAGGGAGAGCCATCATCTAAGATGATTCTGGTGACACTGAATACAGCAAGACTATGTGATGCTTGATGGCCTTCTTCAGAGGCTGAAGATGACACTTCCCCTAACAAGGATGGCTACATCTGGAAAAGGAAGAAGTGGAGATGACACACAGAAGGCCTGCCTCTTCCTCAAGAGCTCACTGATCAGGTCCCAAAAGTGGGTATTTGGTTTCCTGTTCTTGAATTTGTCCATCAGGGAGGATAATCACAGCCATGCTATCATAAGCAGACACATGCCTCGGCCTGCAGCCTTTGGTAAAGCATCAGCATATTCAAAACTGCAGTGGAAATAAGGTATCTTACTCTGGAAAATGCAGAAAGTGTTTCATGAAAGTCATATCTAAGCCTATATATTACCCTTCTCACTCAGTGGACATGAAAAGTACAGTTTTGTACCTACCATAAATGTAGATGTTCGAGTGTTCACCCTGCTGCAGTCATCACACTTGGGTTATCATGTCGTCAGGCGGTCCCGCAGTCGGCCGGAATTCCAAAGTCTTGGTCTGGCGTCGGTTGCTGTCGCCTCTTCCCTGACGTCAGTGCGCCAGGGGGATATATAGTGCAACCGACACCATTTTCTTCAGTTTTTCTTGCCCCAGATGTCAGGTGCCCCCAAAAAGGTGGTCAGAAATTAGTACCAAATGGAGTAACCTCTGCCCAAACACAAAATCCCTTAGTTATAAGCAAATACATCAGTAAGGTATTGACGAGATTTAGCCAGTAGATCAGAGGGGATGGAGGGAGGGTAACCTGGACTGCTGCAGGGTGAACACTCGAACATCTACATTTATGGTAGGTACAAAACTGTACTGTGTTCATCGTGTTACCCTGCTGCAGTCATCACACTTGGGTTGAATCCCAAAGCTAAGGAAGGGGGAGGTATCATAGAGGGTTAGTGGAGGCTATAAGGCCCTGCAGAAATGCAGTGGCGAAGCCCTCCCTGGTCTTAGAGTAAAGAGGTAAGTGATAGTGTTTGGTAAAGGTGTGTACTGAACTCCAAGTTGCAGCTTCTAAAATCTCCTTGGTTGGAACCCCCCTGAGAAAGGCTGTAGAGGTAGCTGTTGCCCTGGTAGAGTGGGACCTAATGGTAGCAGGAACTGGTTTCCCATGATGAGTATAGCAGAAACGTATGCAATGACCTATCCATTTAGAAATGGTTTGCTTTGATATAGCCTTCCCTTGAGAAGATGTAGCATAAGATACAAAGAGCTGGTCAGATTTTCTGAAAGCCTTACTTTTGTCCAAGTAGTAACGAAGTTGCCTGTGAATGTCCAAGGAATGCAGGAGTCTCTCACCTTTGTTCTGTGGATTTGGGAAGAAGGTGGGTAAGTGGATGGTTTGATTTAAAGCCACACTGGAAACCACCTTAGGCATAAAGGAAGGATTAGTTCGTAGAGAAACTCTGTCTTGATGAAAAATGAGGAAAGGTTCCACTGCCATTAGTGCCTGTAGTTCTGAGACTCTTCTAGCTGAAGTTATTGCTAGGAGCAGGGCAGTCTTCCAAGATAGGAACTGAAGGTCTGCAGAAAAATCTGGTTCAAAGGGAGGCAGCTTTAGTTTCTCCAGAACAAAATTGAGGTCCCATGTAGGTGTAGGAGCTCTCCTGGGTGGTCTAATGTTTTTTGCCCCTCTGAGGAGCTGCCTTAGAAGAGGATGTGAAAATAAAGGTGGATCCGTGTTGTAGTGAGCTGAAATAGCTGAAGCATGGATTTTAATGGAGGAGAAAGAAAGTCCTTTGTGCAACATCTCAGCTAAATACTGCAGAATGTGAGGCATGTGAGGCTGAATTGTGTCTTGGCCTTTAGCTTGGTTCCAGGCACAAAACCTTTTCCATTTGTCCGAGTAAGCCTTCCTGGTACTTGGCCTCCTGGCTTCCAGAATAACATCCAGAACTGCTTGGGAAAGAGGAGCTGGTTGTAGGTTTAGTTGATTTGCCATGCAGCCAGATTTAAAGTTTTGAGCTGGCTGTGAAGAATCTGATTGTTTTGTTGTGTGAGCAAATGGGGGATTTGAAGCAATATCCGTGGTGGGCTGTGGGCCATATTTCTCAATAGCGGGTACCAGTGCTGGCGTGGCCAGTCTGGGGCTATGAGAATCAGTCATGGTCTCTCCTTTTTGACTTTCAGAAGAACCTTTGTGAGGAGAGGCAATGGAGGGAAGGCATATACTGTCAGGTTTTTCCTACTGAAAGACAGTGCGTCCACTTTCCAAGCTTGATGGTGAAATGTCCTTATACAAAATTTTGTTAGTTGATAGTTTTGAGGACTGGCAAACAGGTCTATGTCTGGAAGGCCCCATTTTTGAGTTATCATTGCAAATATTTGTGGATCTAGTTTCCACTCATGGGGATCCTTGATGTTTCTGCTGAGGTCGTCTGCCAATGTGTTCTTCTGTCCTGGCAGGACTTGAGCTTGCAAATGAACTTGGTAAGCCAGAGCTGTGTTTCATAAGATCATTGCTTGCCTGCATAGAGGGTAGGAATGCGTACCCCCTTGTTTGTTTATGTACCACATTACTGTGGTGTTGTCCGTCTTTATTGCAAGTTGTCCTGAATGTAATAGATCCTTGAAGGCTGTCAGAGCTTTCTGTACAGCTAGCATCTCTTTTTAATTTATATGCAGATTTCTTTGATCTGCAGTCCATAGGCCTTGAATGCATTGCCCAGCCATATGTGCCCCCCAGGCGTAATCTGAAGCATCTGTTGTGATAGTTTGCCTGGCTGGGGGCAAGGTGAAAGGCTGACCCTTGTTGAGGTGACATGCCTGTGACCACCATAGAAATTCCTGTTGTAGGCAGGGAATGAGAGATATCATTGTGTCCAAGCTGTGGCTGTGTTGAGACCATACGCTTTTTAGGTATCACTGTAATTTCCTCATATGCAGCTTTGCAAATGGTATTATTAGTATGCAAGATGCCATGAAGCCCAAGGCCTGCAGATTTTTTCTTGCAGTTAATTGGGTCTTTGTTGCCATTGTCCTGAAATATCGAGTCAGTTGTAGTTGCTTGTCTGGCGTAAGATAAGCCTTCTGGGCTGTTGTATTCAAGCTGGCACCCAGGAATGTCATTTTTTGTGAGGGTACTAGTTTTGACTTCTTTTCGTTTACTGTGTACCCCAGGCAGTTTAGTAGATGCTTTACAAAGGCCAGATGATGTAAGAGAATGTCTTTGCTTTCTGCTTGGATGAGGCAGTCATCCAGGTATGGATATATTTGAATTCCTCTTTGTCTGCAGTATGCAATTACTGGTGCCAGGCATTTTGTGAAGACTCTGGGCGCAGTAGATAAGCCAAAGGGCAGTGCAGAGAATTGGTAATGGGTTGAACCTGCAATGAAATGGAGGTATCTTCTGCAACTTTGTCTGATTGGGACATGCAGGTATGTCTCCTTGAGGTCCAACGTTACTAACCATGCTTCCTTGCCCAACATGGGAAGTAGCTGCTGTAGAGTTAGCATCTTGAATTTGGGTACTTGTAAGTGTTTAGAATTGAAAGATCCAGAATTGGTCTCCAGGTATTGTCCTTTCTGGGCACTAGAAAGAGTCTTGAGTAAAATCCTTGCCCTTGCTCTCGAGTAGGTACCAGTTGAATGGCTCTCATGTCCATGAGAGCTGTAATTTGCTTTTGTGCCTCTGCCCATTGATTTTGTGGCAGGTTTGGCATTCCTCTTTTCATTGGCAAGGTGTGAAAGTGGAATCTGTATCCTCATAAAATTATGTCTAGGACACATTTGTCCTTTGTGACAATGTGCCAGTTGTCTGCAAAAAGTGCAAGTTTCCCCCCCAAGGGGGCTGCCAAGAGAGTATTGCTTGGCCAGATGAGGTGCAAGTCACTGAGTTTGCCTTCTGGTGGATTGAGACCTGTCTTCTCCTCCCTTCTGTGTTGTAGTGCCCCATTGGCGAGGTTTATACTGGGCTTGTGGTTGTCCTCTGCCCCTTGGGCATCTGTATTTACCCCTCTGTGGTCTGTCAGTAGCTGGAAAGGACCATTTTTTTGTTGGCCAGTTTCTGCTGAAGCGAGGGGGTTGCACCTGTAGGAAATCTTTAACTGTCTGCATAGATTTTGCCTCATCCTCCATTTTCTTTAAAACTTCTTCTGCTTTAACTCCAAAAAGCACATCCTGCTGTAAGGGAGCATCTAGTAGTTTTGCTTTGACATGATCAGGCAGAGTTTGTTCCTTTAACCAAGCATGTCTACGTATAACAGACCCAATGACAGCTGCTCTGCAGGAGGCCTCCAAAGAATCAAACCCACATTGTAAGGTATGTTTGCCCACCTGCTCAGTGGCGTGCAACAGATCCTGTACTTCTTTTAATTCAGATTGTTGAGGGAGAGTGGTTATTCTTTGCTTTAACTGAGAGATTACGCATTGCTGATATTTAAGCATGTGAAATTGGCAATTCAGTGCCCTCATAGCTAGTGTGGCTGAGGTGTAAACCTTTTTCCCCCACCTGTCTAGTGCTTTGGAATCCCTCTCAGAAGGTACTGGGTTTTTAGCCATAGAAGCCTTAGTCCCCTTGGGACCCTGGGAGATAGTCTCTGGGTCAGCTGCACGGCTTTTGTAAAGAAATTTGTGGGAATCAGGCACTCTATAGTATCTGTCAGGCTTAGCCGGAACAGGAGGTAGAGAGTCTGGGTTCAAACTGAATTCTAAATAAACATCATCCACCATGTCCAAAACTGGTGGGATGGCAAGTGGTCTGTGTTGGGGGAGTAAAAGAAACTCTGAGCCTTTTCTTCGAGTCAGAGTAGTCCTGACCTTCCCAGTGAAAATGTTCCCTCATAGTGTGTAAAGTTTCCCCAAAGGAGTAGTCTTCAGGAAGAGAAGCTGAGGGAAGAGAGTCCTCAGCATCAGAATCTTCATAAGGAGAGAAGGAGTAATCTTGGTCCTCAGAGGAGTCTGAAGAAATGGACACTTGTTCAGAGGATGCATTATCTTCCTCTAGTCTAGGCCTTTTGTCAGGAGGGGGCTGGGAACCCCTGATTAAAGAAATCAAATCTTCAGCCATTTTGAGCATTTGTTTCTTAGTCATGGGGCCTTGAACAGGAGACTGAAGTGCAGTCCTTTTAGATTTAGTAGGAGTCTTCAACTTAGAAAACGTTTTAATGGTGAGAGTCGTCGGTCTGAAAACGCCTTCAGAAACCGATGGCGTTTCTGTAGCACCGACGTCGTTTGTAGCAATGTCGTCAGAAGCGCCTGAACTAAATGGCTGCGTCGGCCTGGTGCCTTCCGCCAAAATTTCTGTAGCGTTCTTGGGTTCCAGATCTGCAGTAGTCAGGGGCTGCATCGGAGCCTCACTGAGGACTGGGGAACCGGAGACCGGATCAGCTGAGGCCTCGGAATCTGGCTTAGGCCTGGGCTGTCCGTCCTTATCCCTGTGTTTTTTGTGCACGCCGGTAGTCAGTTGCTCTGACGGCATGGTGTAGTTAAATTTCCTACCGAAGTAGTGTCGTGCGAAATCAAAGCGCCTTTTAATAGTACGCTTATTAAACCTAACACAAAACAGACAAGAAGTGACGTCGTGGTCTGGGCCTAGGCAAGGTATGCAATAAGAATGAAAATCATTATGAGGTATTTGCTTCCCACAAGAAATACAATTGTTAACGTTTTCTGACACGGGGTACTTAGCTTTATAGAAGACTTCTGTCTGAAATTCAAATTCGAAAATCTCAGGAGTCGGCCGACCGGCACTTGTGAACTGCTTCTGCTTCGGGCGCCGCGTGGCAAGAAAGACTGGAAAAAATGGCGTCGGTTGCACTATATATACCCCTGGTGCACTGACGTCAGGGAAGAGGCGACAGCAACCGACGCCGGACCAAGACTTTGGAATTCCGGCCGACTGCGGAACCGCCTGACGACAGGATAACCCAAGTGTGATGACTGCAGCAGGGTAACACGATGAACATCTGGGTCAGGTAAAATGAACAGTTGAAGATCCTAAGATATTAATATGGCATAGGAGTAAAATTTCTTACCACACCTGTCCAAATATCTAGACTCCTATTAAGGTAATACGAGATCACACAGGAGTCAGAAACTGGTAAACTTAGTGAATTGCCCTACCTATACAGATGATGGCTTGCAAATGTCATGTGCCTGTTTTTGAGGTCAACTGAGTAGAGATGGTGTTCCTCCAGATTCCTCTAATGATAACCCAAATAACTGGCACCAGGAGTGTGGTAGCCCAAGGCTATGCAGGCTTCTTACCCAGAAGCTGTGCCAGAAAATTCAAATGGAAGGACAAAGTGGTCCACAAGACCAGCCTAAGCTACTACTTATAAGTCTGAGGGGTTCTCCAAAGCAGAGGACCCTTCTGGTGGAATTGTAGAAGGAAGAGTGGGCTCATTAATCTTGAATATTTCTGAAATAATGATCTCTATATCTTTCTGAAAAATCAAAGAATTAGGAAGGTGAGGGAGACTATGACCCCCAATATTTTATTTATTTTTTTATTTATTTTATTTATCATTTGTTGACCAGGAAAGTCCGACTAGGTTCCACAGAGCCTGTTTTCAGCGGAGGCCCGGGGAGAAATGCTCCAGATGCATGTCTTTGGAATGTGGGAGGAAACCGGAGTACCCGGAGGAAACCCACGCGAACACAGGGAGAACATGCAAACTCCACACAGAAGGCACCCCAGCCAAGAATCGAACCGGAGAACCTCTTGCTGTGAGGTGACAATGTTAACCACTGCACCACTGTGCCGCCCAACAGGGGTAAGTATATAATAATGATGCACCAAGCATCATGATTAGGAATCAGTGCTGAATCAAGAGCTAGCCAAACGGTTGGCTACAGTCTGCACTGGGCCTGGCATGGACATCAGACCAAACTCCCTAGTAGTGTTCTTCTTCATTTGCTACTCAGATACCAATAAGACATCAGAATATTTGCCTGACAATTAGGACTCAAGACATCAGTACTATTGCAGGATAACCTGGTGAGTCCCCATTAACTGAGCCAAGTTGACTGTGTGTCTGGGGAACGGCATCGGCAGGGGAGTTAATAGTCCTGAGTACTACTGATCTGTGACTGGATCATTCTAAAAGCTGATCTTCTGGATCAGACTGCATACCCATGAGCTCCAGATAATCAGTGAAAGAACGTTGGCATGCAATCACTCCATATGGCAGGAGCCAGGGGAGAGCTTCATCTTAGTCCAATATCCCTCAGTAAGGCAAAGGACTGACAGGCTCAATTCATTGTTAGATAGGGGTGAGAACACAAGATTTAGGGTCAGAGGTACAGCTGGACACTGGTCTTAACTGAAGAAGACTCAGCCTTGGACCTGCATGTCAAGTGTTTGTCAATGAAGTAGTGCTCCAGAATTATGTCTGGGGCTCCAAAGAGAGCTCTCCCACTGGTCTCCACCAAAGAGCTCTTGATTGCCATTATTTTCACTAAGAAGGCCTACTACTACTTCATCCTACAAGTCATTGGGCTGAAACTAATTTGATAATGGTAGCCATCATCAGTGTGGGTGGAAGCAGACATGGAGGGAGTTTCTCAGATTATCACATTAGTCACTGGGAGAGAGGTTAGGGAACTGATAGAAATACCTTATTGTCGGGATGTTGATGATGCTGCAAACTACCTCCAAGGCTATGACTGAAGAACTCGCAAAGGCATAATTCATCTGCGAAAAATTCAGAGTGTGAGAAAGACTGTATGGGCAATGATTGTGCAGCCTGCAAAGAAAAAGATCCTATCACTCTCCTTCGCTTTCACCAAAGAAAGAAGACGAAGACCTTTCCTTCCTCCTCTCTTGGAACACAGTTTATTAGATTTATGGGGTGGAGGTTGTCATCTTTTATGAAGAATGGGGAAGAAAAAGCAGGCCTACAACAGTGGTGAATGGGAGAGTGCAACTGTTTGTCATCTGCTATACTTTCCTGTGATTCCATCTTGTCAGGCTGCTGAAGATTTAATGTTTGTCATTGTTTTGTCTTTGATGCTGCACTGACAACTATGATATTGTGTTACAGTAGATGAAAAAGGTCTTTTTTATCTACCCTTTTCTCAAATTTTATGCAAAATTGAAGGCAGTAAATGTAGAGACTAGGAGGTGTGGGGGGCTGTGATGCAAAAATGATTTTGTAGTATTTCAATATTTCTTTTTGTTCAATGTATTAAGCTGCTGTTCTTTAATTATTTAAATGTTTTTGTTAAACATTTTGTACCATAAGTAAAGGAGATATGAAACTTCATTACAGACTACATAATGTGGCTCTGCAATTGGTCTTAGTACTTGGCTCCCTAATTCAAAAACTGCTTAAGCATGCAAAGCACATCTGAAGACGAGAGGTACTTGTGGATGTCCAAAACCTTAAGACAAAAAGAAACAGAAAACTAAAAGTTGGGACTGCTGCCATGAAATAGTGTTGACTTTCCTATCACTTGGATGGTCAGAGTCTCTAGGGGGCAATTCAAGACTTGCAAATTCTCTGCTTCAATAATGCCTTCCTCCCTTTCCAATAGTTTTGGTAATTATACCAAAGATATCTGCATTTCATGTACCGCTGTCAGAACATCTCTAAGGTACGAGGGCTGGTGACCAACGACATTCCAGATGCTGGGTCCAGGACTGGTAACAAGAGTCATAGAAGTGGCAACTATGGAGGAAAAAAGTGCACTTGGTTGGACTGTGACCGAACCACCATGAGTATCAGTGATCAGCCATCCAACTTGAATTAAAAAAATCTAAGATTTGCCAGAGATATCAAAGTTCTCTACTGATGGCAGGAACACTGTTGGTCGCAGACTTTTACTCTGACTATTGCAAATCAGAAAGAAGACAGGGAGTAATAATTCAGATTTGCCAGAGGCATGTCTACTCAAGAATGTAACTTCTTTACCTTTAAAGGAAGGCTATTGTCCATGATGTCCCCCCTTTACCTTACAGAACTTACTTGCCGCCTTTCAGATGCCACCACCACTTTCTTAAAATTGATTCTGATCTGCAGTTAAGACATTGGGAATTGAAGAGCAACATATGTTCATAGGTTGGTACTAGGCTATCGGCCCTAGGGCCTATACAAGCCTAGCCATAATTCCATGGCTATTTCTTCCCACAGTATTTACTTCCCTGGAGCGCTGTCTAGCAGGGAGACGGACATGGTCCCCGGGGTGAATTTCCTATCTTCCATCCAATCATCAAGGTTCCTTTTGAAGAGGGCCAAAGAGGCGCTCTGCTTGACATGTATGGGCAGTCTATTCCAGAGTCTGGGGAGTCTCTGGGTCAGGAACCTATCCCTCCAGCATGTTTTGTTCATTGTGATGACAAGGTTTAGATCCCTGGAGTGTGTGTCTCTGAGGGATTGGGATTTCTTTAAGTGTAGCATGTCCAACAGCTCTGGGTTTGACATGGCCTTGTATGTTAAGCAGAGATCGCTTCTAAGTAGATGATATGCAACAGACTATAGGTGGAGTTTTTTTAGACGGTCAGCATAGGGCATCTGGTTTAGGCCTGTGATTCTTTTAGTGAGGTATTTCTGCAGCCTTCCCAGTTGTTGCAGATGTCTTGAGAGGTACATACCAAACGGGGCATTGTATTCTATAATGGGCTAATGAGAGATGAGTACAGTAGGACAATGACCTCCTTTTTTCTGGATGAAAAGCCCTTAGTGATGAGGTGTGCCACATAGAAAGCAGTCCTAAAACAGAAATATTTTTTATGACCCAAATCTCAAAAAGATGAGATTTAAGAATTTGTAACACTTTTTGCTGTCCCTTTGTCATGTAGCCATGAGGGATTATTTTGTTTTCTAGCCCTTTGGTGCAATTCCATGCTGGGTGCTTTCTCTGTGGAATCTGCATGTCTTCTTTGTGTCTGCCTTGGGTTTTCAACGGAATGCTCTCACTTCCTCCAACATTTCAATTATTGCAGTTGGGTGAACTGGCAATATGATGTGAGAGTGTGTGTGTATGTGCATCTTGCAATAGACTGGCATCCTACCCAGGAATGATTTTCTGCCTTGTGCCAAGTGCTTCCAGAAAAGTCTATAGATAATCTTCAATTCTGAATACAATAAAGCCAGTATTGAAGAATCAATTAGTGAAACCATTAATATTACTTTGCATGCCTTTATCTGCTCTTAAATAGATTTTATCCAGTGGTCTCTGGCACCCCACAAATACTGTTCATTTAACTGACCTCTGGGTAAATGTTATCTTATCTGGATTCCCTTCTCTCTGTCTACCAAAAAAGGGCCTATTCTAAACTTCACTGTTACATTCTTAAAATATGGATTCGTGTTTTCATATTTTCCCACTGTTAGAATTATTTTGAAAACTATTTTTGAACTGTCTTAATTTTTTTTTGTCCTTTAATGAACTACTACTGAAATGCCCTGGTAATTCCTTTATGTTTTCAATGTGATGGTATTTCCATGTATATTTGTAACATTTGCGTTTATCTGTATAGTGTGTCTGGCAGTCTGCACAGCATGTGTGGGATGACCAATATTCCATTACCTAATGATAGCAATAGTAGGTACCTGCATGCCTCTGCAGTCTAAAAAATTAAGGTAAAAAAGGAGGACTTGAAGGTCTTACTCAAGAAAGAAGAGGCACAGGTAGAAGACATAATTCAGATATTAGCAAATGAAAAATGGATACTGCATCTAGTTCTATATAGGTAAAAGCTATAAATACGGGATACAAAAAAGGATGAGGTTTGGGAGTGACAGTGTATGTTAGAGGAGGCCAGATGCGAGATGGAAGATGAAAAGGGGTAGGTGGAGTTAGAAGGACAGCTATTAGCAGTCATACTAGAGAATAACAAAGGGGAGGTCTGGTAAACAAATATTATGTACTGTTCATCAGATGCCAATCAAACAGGATAGTGAGACCCTAAAGCAGAGACTAAAAGCATAGGCAGATAAGAGAAAGTCATTGTAAAGGGTGATCCAAAATTGCTAAAGATTAACTATAGTAGAAAGGAAGAATGAGGTGGCAGTATCTTTATACTATGAGGGATATGGGTAATACGGTCAGAAGAGTACTAGAAAGACCAGGCTGCAGGATGCAGTACAGAATAAAGCACAGGTGTCAAGCACAGTGAAATAAATGTTCCTTTATCAGACAATGACTATGCCACTAACAAAGGTCTAACTTATTTCACTTTTATTCCTACCTCCAAAATGCACACAGCAAAGTGAGTAAATAAAAAAAAGTCTCTTGACACCTATTTTTGCACTTTTTAAAGACATGTATTTGTTCATTTTAAGAAAATGAGAAATAAGCCCATACACCAGAACTGCATATAGAACTACAAGAACACACAGTACTATAAGCTTTGGGAATTGGTACAGAAAACAATGGAGGACTGAGGGAGTGACAAACTGGGTGCATAAACTCTGGAAAAGTAGCAGAAATAAGTGGAAGGCAATGTACATAGGACTAAGGAAGAAAATAAAAGGTAATAAAAAAGAAGCCAATGTGTTTAAAAAAAAGAGGTGTGAGGGAGGCAATAAAAGCAAAGGAAAGGGCATAACAAGAAATGGAAGAAAATGAAGGGGGTGAATGTTAGCAAGAAAAAGAAATGAAAAAGATCAACAAGGAAAGTCAGGAAGCCAAATGCATGTATGGAGGTAGAGCAGTTGGTGAGAATTAAGAAGACGGTGTCATATTTAGCACTTTCAGTTAATACTGATACTTTGAAGTCAACTCACTTTTCTTTACTGCTGTGTGAGCTCTGGGGTGGGCCCTGCAAAAAGAGTTTTAAGAGTTTTACTTTGAAAGTAATTTCAACATGTTGGTTTTGGAGTACTAACAGGCAGTGAAACAGCTGTCCATCTATCAATACGAATCTAAAATTAAGAAGGGAGACAAGAAGTTCCTTAGTTACAGAACAGAACAGAAAATAATATAGATAGACAGAAATGGTCATGTTAATAAAGGATGGCTAGAATATAACAAAAAATAATCAGAGAATTACTGAATTCTTTGCATAGCTGTCTTTCTCACAGGCAGCAATAAAGAGGAAGAATTCGGGTTTGAGATGGCCAGTGACAAGGCAAGGAAGAATACATAAAACTGAAGGCTGTATGGTGGAAAACAGAATAAACGATCTAAATGTGGATAAGGTACATGAGCTGCACGGGAAACCATCAACATTAAAAATTCTGGCTAATGTAATGGTGGGTTTCTGGATACTGAGGAAATATCAGAAGGCAGAAGAAAAGTTAGAACACTGCCAGGTCACAAAGAAAGCAACAAGAACAACCCAAGAAAATACAGGCCAGTAAGCCTAATTTCCATGGTGGGGAAACAATGGAGCAATTACTGAAAAAAAAGCTGTGACATAATAAAACAGGCTCCAATACATTAGTCATCACAAGTGTGTAACCAAAATATCTAGCCAGTCAAAACTGATAAGAGTTCTATAATTAGATTAACACAAGGAATGAAAAGGGGAAAAAAAATCAAGCTGACACGACTTATCTTGATAAGGCTAAAGAGTGAGCTCCAAAAGTTGTATATGTGGAAAAGACTAGTTAAATGCATGGAAGGGTGGATAAAATACAAGATGCAGAGAGTGGTGGTGTCAGCAACTTTGTCCAAAGATACTAATGTGACTAGTACTTTAACATAACGGTTAGTGCTTGGCCTGGAACATTTTATTGTGTTTACAGTGGCATAACAGCAGGTATCAAAAACGCAGTCAATCTAGTTACAGAAAACACTGAAATAATGGTGATGGTTAAGAACAAATTAGAAAGCCTGGCAAGTGATGAGAAAAGACTGCTGAACTAGGCAGAAAGGAGCCAGCTGAGGTATGATGCAAATTAGTGAGAAATTAAAACAAAAACAACTGGCAACTTCACTGAAGACTGAATCCACAAAGTTTAAAGAAGCGCTTTTCGTCCAAATACTTCTTTGAACTTCATCAGATACTAACATTTACAAAAATCAAGTTTAAATAGTCATGTTTAACCATGATTAAAATCAGCTGGTCTCTCCATCTTAAAATTTAAAGGAACAGTAGTTAAAATAGCATTGTGAACATAATATGCATTTCCTGTTCTTTAAAACTGCCTTATTTAACAAGGAAATGAATACATTTATCACAGCAGCAATATGGTGAAAATCATATACGAAAATTGTGCAAAAATGTAGAGTCTCTCCTCATTTATCTAACCTTACATTATAAACATTTTCAAGTAAAAAATTAATAAGTAAAATATAACTTCTATAATGTTCTTACTACAGTATTTTCATCTCATTAAGCTTTTCGGTTTTAAACAGCATGTGATAGAACACATGTCGTCCAATCCTGGAAAGTTATAAGCATTGAGACGAATTTGCCAGAACAATTCCAACTTTTCTAATAATAAGGTGAATGGACCCCCTCTTGGATTACTATCCACTTGAGCAAGTATCCAGAATTTAAATGCATGTTCTGGATATTGTTCTATATGCTTTGCTAAAGCATTGTCCAGTTTGTGTTTATTAATACAATATATATGTTCGTATATGCAGTCTCTCATTTTACGCTTGGTTTTACCGACATAGAATGAATCACAATTTTGACATTTAGCCACATATACGTTCATTTTGGAGTTGCAACTAACTTTTCTTCTGTTACTCAAACGTGTTGTTTATGTGCAGTGATGCACCTACATGAATGTATTTGCAATAGGGGAAACTACCACATTGTTTCATCCCTATTGCATATGATTGGATGTGACAATAATCAAGGTTAAACATTGTAATATAGCTCATTGTGAAATCAGTTTGGTTCGTACCTGTCCCAATGATTGTGCCCTGGACCTAATTTTCCATATCAACCTATCATTCATAGAATAGTCATTCAACCCAGTAAGGTGTTGTATACTCAGAATGGGTATGTACACACCATTAATTCTTTTTTCCACAACTTCTTCTATTAGTTTGTAAATCAAAGTACTCAGGTATGCTCTTTTTGTGAATAATTTCTTCAAGAACTGGCACTCACTATGGAAGTCCTCATCTGTAGACACCATTCTGGCAGCCCTTACTAATTGGCCCTTTACCACCAATCTTTTTTGGTGGTAAGGGTGTGCACTGTATAGTGTAAGAATGTATTTGAATATGATGGTTTCCTATAAATTTTTGCTTGGTATCTCTTTTAAACATAATTTTTTGGTAAGTTGGACATCTAAGACTGCTATTTCTTTTGGGTCAAAATTACATGTAAACACTAAGAAGTCTGTTGTCTCATTAAAATAATCAATGAGATTTTTTGCCTCTTCATGTTTCCCTTTTATTAGTAAAAAGATGTCTCCAAATAGGTGTAAAATAAATTATTTTTGAGGCTATTCCTTCCTTATAGAATACAAATTGATGTTTCCAGTAACTCATAACCGAATTCGTGAAGCTAGAGCCACAGGGGAAACCCATGGCTACTCCGCTTTTTTGCAGGTAATGGTTTCCTTTAAAATAAATGTAATTGTGGGATAGAACTATGTCTATTAGTTCTTCCACTAGACTGATGTCATTCTGGGGAGCCCCTTTCTTCCTTAGTAATTGACTAATCCACTCTATGCCCAATGCTTGTGGTATTGACATATATAAGTCCTTTACGTATACTGTAAGGAAGTTGTACTGTTCATACTTCAAGTCATTAATTTTTTTGCAGGAATGACCATGAATCTTTACATATTACTTCTTCTGTTGTTACATATTTTTTAAGTATATTGTCTATCACTTTAGCACATGCATATGTGGCAGAATTCCTGCCATCAACTATAGGTCTAAGTGGAGGGTCAAATAAACAGTTATGGATTTTGGGGACCCCAAACATTGTGGGTGCCACTGGTGTTAACACTATCGTGTAGTTTTACATGTCTATATCTATCTTTCCCTCTATGAATAAATCATGAATGTAGATTTTTCCAAGGATGAGTCCAGTGCATTGGCTGACATGTTGCCTGAACAAACACTTAAAAACTCCAAAATCCAAGATACAAAAAAATTGAGAAATTAAAACAAAAACAACTGGCAGCTTCACTAAAGACTGAATCCACAAAGTTTAATGAAGTGCTTTTCGTCCATATACTTCTTTGAACTTCATCAGATACTAACATTTACAAAAATCAAGTTTAAATAGTCATGTTTAACCATGATTAAAATCAGCTGGTCTTTCCATCTTAAAATTTAAAGGAACAGTAGTAAAAAGTCTAAACCTCAAAATGCACTCTCTCGAGGCACTCCTAAAAATGGAGAACATTGATATCTGTGCAGTAACTGAGACCTGGTTCAAGGCTCCAGAAAGCACCCCTGCAATACCAGGCTACAATTCTTACCACACTTTTCGGCCACAAAACCAGGACTGAAACACTAAAGGTGGAGGAGAGTCCATATTCATCAAGGATATTCACACCTCCAGGTTAGTTGCCCAAACAATGAATCTGAAATTCTCCAGGTGCAACTAACACTAGGTAAGACTGTAATCCAAATTGTAGCTTGCTACAGATCCCCCACCATGCCCCAAGATTCTCACTATACCTTTCTAAACATACTGGAAAATATTAAGATACAACCAATAAGATACAATCAAACACCCTAATACTGGGTGATTTTAACTACCCTGCCATTAACTGGGAAAACTACTCGGGTACCAACTCATTTTCCCAATGGTTCTTGGAATTCATAAATTCCAACCCCCTGGATCAACTAATCCATTGTCCCACCAGGGGCTCCAATATCCTAGACCTGGTCATTACCAACATGGGAGATAAAAGCTCCACACCAGTGGTCACCCCCTCATTGGTCAGGTCTGATCATAAGCAAATCACCCTTGACATCCACATCCCACCCCCACCCCCCAGTAAGGAAACCTCCTTAAAAAACTTCTCCAAAGCCAACTTCATGCTACTGAAGTCAGAAGTGACAAACTTCACAACACCCACGCAGACGGGATCTGGAAGTTCGACTGCAGAATCCTACAATAAGGCACTGTACGAGCACATCCACTTGTGTATGAATCGTGCCATCCCAAATAGAACCAAGATGCTTTTCTCCAAAAAAAAGGAAGCCAATCTGGTGGTCCCCTGCTATAAACAAACTATACAACAGAAGGAAGAAACTGTTGCAGAAAAGAGGAAAATCCCAGGATGCAAAAAACTCCCTCACCAGCCTCAGTAAGAAACTGACATCCCTCATAAAATCCTCAAAAGCTAGTTACAAAAATAAAACTGCCAAAGATTCCAAAGACAACCACAAGGCATTCTATAGTTATGTCAAGAATCTAAATGGCAATGCTCAGATCTGCTCTGAGCTACAACAGAATGGCATTAAATATACTGATCTCAAGGATATTGCCAATATCCTGGCAGATCGATTTAGTGCTAACTTCACCCCCCTCTCACCACCTAAAGGGCCCATCTCAATACCAAAAGATTACCAAATTCCAATAATCATGGCCACATAGGTAGAAACCACACTCTCCAAAGCTAAGAATACAGTATCCATGGGACCAGATGACATCCCAGGCTGTGTACTACATGAACTACAAAATTAACTGGCACCTCACCTAAGTGTCATGTTTAATCATAGCCTCACCTCAGGCTTCGTGCCCACTGAGTGGCGCACAGCTACAGTTATCCTGCTCCATAAGGGAGGATCCACCTTGGATCCCAGGAACTGCCGTCCCATCAGTATGACAAGCCTGATCTGCAAGCGCATGGAATGCACTATCATAGAATTTATAAACAAAGACACTGGCAACCTTCAAACACTGGACCCCACCCAGTCTGGGTTTGTGAAGGGCCGATCTTGTTTCCTGAATCTGACTGACTTCTTCGAATCAGTCTCCAGAGCTGTGGACGAGGGTAAGGCGGTCGACACAGCCTATCTGGACCTCACCAAGGCCTTCGACACCATCCCCCACTCTGGTATCATAGATAAACTTACTAAACTGGGCATAAATCCCTATGTCACTCAATGGGTTGCCAACTGGCTTACTGACAGAACCCAGACTGTAAAAGTAGCCAACTCCAAATCCAGCTCCAGACAAGTGGAGTACCTCAGGGTTCAGTCCTAGGACCACTATTGTTTGGCATCTACTTCTCTGAAGTACAGGCCAACACCAAGGGCCTCTGGCTAACAAAGTTCGCAGATGACTGCAAACTGGGAGCCATTACTGAATCCCCAAATGATGTGGATATTCTAAAAAAGGGCCTTACAGAAACAGATGCCTGGTGCCAGAGCCATGGGCTCAAGCTTAATGCCAAGAAATGTATAGTTATCCCCTTTGGAAAAAACAAGTATCCATGAATTACCACATAGGTGGCAAGACACTAAACATCGAAAGTGTCATGAGAGACTTACGGACACAGGTGGACAGTGGTCTCACATCGCCACAACAGTCAGGAAATCCTTCTATGTGGCACAATTCATCACTAAGGGCTTTTTATCCAGAAAAAAGGAGGTCATTGTCCCACTGTACTCATCCCTCATTAGACCCATTATAGAGTCTAATGCCCCATTTGGTATGTACCTCACAAGACATCTGCAACAGCTGGAAAGGCCACAGAAATACCTCACTAAAAGAATCACAGGCCTAAAGGAGATGTCATATGCTGACCGTCTAAAAAAACTCCAGCTATACTCTGTGGCATATCATCTGCTCAGAGGCGATCTCTGCTTACCATACAAGGCCATGTCAAACCCTGAGCTGTTGGACATGCTCCACTTAAAGAAATCCCAATCCCTCAGAGCAACAAGCTCCAGGGATCTAAACCTTGTCATCACAATGAACAAAACATGCTGGAGGGATAGGTTCCTGACCCAGAGACTCCCCATACTCTGGAATAAACTGCACATACATGTCAAGCATAGCGCCTCACTGGCCCTCTTCAAAAGGAACCTTGATGATTGGATGGGAGATAGGAAATTCACCCCGGGGATCATGTCAGTCATCCTGCTAGACAGGGGTCCAGAGAAGTAAATATTGTGGGAAGAAATATCCAGGGAATTGTTATAGCTAGGCTTGCAGAGGCCCTAGGGCCGATAGCCTAGTGCGACCTATGAACCTATAAATAGCATTGTGAACATAATATGCATTTTCCTGTCCTTTAAAACTGCCTTATTTAACAAGCAAATGAATACATTTATCGCAGCAGCAATATGGTGAAAATCATATATGAAAATTGTGTAAAAATGTAAAGAGTCTCCTCATTTATCTAACCTTACATTATAAACATATTCAAGTAAAAAATTAATAAGTAAAACATAGTTTCTATAGTGTTGCTACTACAGTATTTCATCTCATTAATCTTTTCAGTTTTAAACAGCATGTGATAGAACACATGTCGTTCAATCCTGGAAAGTTATAAGCATTGAGGCAAATTTGCCAGAGCAATTCCAACTTTTCTAATAATAAGGTGAATGGACCCCCTCTTGGATTACTGTCCACTTGATCAAGTATCCAGAATTTAAATGCATGTTCTGGATATTGTTCTATATGCTTTGCTAAAGCATTGTCCAGTTTGTTTATTAATACAATATATATATTTGTACATGCGGTCTCTCATTCTACGCTCGGTTTTACCGACGTAGAATGAATCACAATTTTTTATAATTATGAATGATAGTCAGGTTGATATGGAAAATCAGGACCAGGACACAATCGAACCAAACTGATTTCACAATGAGCTATATTACAACTTTTAACCTTGATTATAGTCACATAAAAAACATACTGATAAAAAATTGAAATATTCTGTTAGAGGACAAACTAATAGTGGACAAATTGGGTTCAGAACAAAGATGCATTACTAGGAAGGGTAGAACACTCAAGAATATATTTGAAGGTGAGTGCAGGATCCAATCATATGCAATAAGGATGAAACAATGCGGTAGTTGCCCCTATTGCAAATACATTCATGTAGGTGCATCACTGCACATAAACAACACACATTTGGGTAACAGAAGAAAAGTTAATTGCAACTCCAAAATGAATGTATATGTGCCTAAATGTCAAAATTGTGATTCATTTTATGTCGGTAAAACCGAGCGTAGAATGAGAGACCGCATATACGAACACATATATTGTATTAATAAATACAAACTGGACAATGCTTTAGCAAAGCATATAGAACAATATCCAGAACATGCATTTAAATTCTGCATACTTGATCAAGTGGACAGTAATCCAAGAAAGCTTCCATTCACCTTATTATTGGAATTGCTCTGGTAAATTCGTCTCAATGCTTATAACTTTCCAGGATTGAACGACGTGTTCTATCACATGCTGTTTAAAACTGAAAAGCTTAATGAGATGAAATACTGTAACAACATTACAGAAATGATGTTTTACTTATTAATTTTTTACTTGAAAATGTTTATAATGTAAGGTTAGATAAATGAGGAGACTCTCTGCATTTTTACACAATTTGCGTATATGATTTTCACCATACTGCTGCTGCAATAAATGTATTCATTTGCTTGTTAAATACGGCGGTTTTAAAGAATAGGAAATGTTCACAATGCTATTTTAACTACTGTTCCTTTAAATTTTAAGATGGAGAGACCAGCTGATTTTAATCATGGTTAAACATGACTATTTAAACTTGATTTTTGTAAATGTTAGTATCTGATGAAGTTCAAAGAAGTATTTGGACGAAAAGCACTTCATTATATAAAATTATTTAATAAACAAGGACTGGATCTTCTAGATGTCATGTGTAAACATTATAGCATTATGGCTGACGAACTAATGGATATAGTATCTGTCCTGGATGTTCAAGTAAAAACTCATGCTGGCTTTGAACGGTACAAATACGTGTACTCTTGTATTTTCCAGTCAATTGATTTTCATTTGAACAAATCCAAAGCCACTAAGGTCAAAAAACTTGAGCATGATCACCAGCAATACCAGAAAGGTACAGCATATCCACGCCCATCAGTTGAACAAGTGTGGAAGGGGTGGGCTAGCGCAAATGCCAATCAACCACATAGTGTAACAGGAAGTCAGGAGTACATGCAGAGGGGCGGGCATTTACAAAATGCAATGGCGGACAACAGTTCTGCACACTCAGTTCAGCAGGATGTTACAGAACTACAGGACAGCAGTTTTGATGCTCCCAATAACCAGTATGAGGGTCCGAGAAGAAGCGAACGTATACAAAACTGGAATGGTCAACAGAATCTTACCAACAATCAACAGAATAATACTTATCAGGGTTTTTCAAGGGGAGGCCAGCAAAACAGACAGAACCAGAGGAAAAAGCACACCAAATGGAAGTAACGGAGAATTTAGATAACAACACTACAGGAATGCCAGCTATAATTTCAAATATGGAAGGTGACTTTTTTGTTTATAACTTCTCTACATTGGATATTTCTGTTTAGATGGCTAACACCTTAGCTAAAGGAATGACTTTTACACCAGCTAAGAGAATGGACATATCTAACAGCACTCTTGATTTGAAAATGTATGTTACGAAACAATTTAAAATTGTGACTGGGTAACACAGTTGTACAATCACAAGCACAATATAGAATATCAAGTACGTACAATCCCCTTTTGCACAATTTGTTACACACATTTGAAAAGATATGTGAATTGGACATGAGAACATACCAAAAGGAAAATAGATTCAGGGGTTATGAGTATAATTTAACTAAAGATGAGCAAGCATGGTTCAACTTGATAAGATCAGCTAAGGTACGCGTCATGAAGCCCGACAAAGGTGGAGGCCTTGTATTTATGGATTTGGATGACTATGAAACTAAAACAGAATCAATGTTAGCTTCTAGTTCATATCAGAAAGCATCCTTTAATGAATACAACACAGCTAATGAACGTATCAAAATCTACATTAATGATTTATTCATAGAGGGAAAGATAGATAGATACAGACATGTACAACTACATGATAGTGTTAACACCAGTGGCATCCACAATGTTTGGGGACCCCAAAATCCATAAATGTTTATTTGACCCTCCACTTAGACCTATAGTTGATGGCAGGAATTCTGCCACATATGCATGTGCTAAAGTGATAGACAATATACTTAAAAAAAATATGTAACAACAGAAGAAGTAATATGTAAAGATTCATGGTCATTCCTGCAAAAAAATTAATGACTTGAAGTATGATGAACAGTACAACGTCCTTACAGTACACGTAAAGGACTTATATACGTCAGTACCACAAGCATTGGGCATAGAGTGGGTTAGTCAATTACGAAGGAAGAAAGGGGCTCCCCAGAATGACATCAGTCTAGGGGAAGAACTTCTAGACATAGTTCTATCCCACAATTACATTTATTTTAAAGGAAACCATTCCCTGCAAAAAAGCGGAGTAGCCATGGGTTCCCCCTGTGGCTCTAGCTTCATGAATTCAGTTATGAGTTACTGGGAACATCAATTTGTACTCTATAAGGAAGGAATAGCCTCAAAAATAATTTATTTTACACCTATTTGGATGACATCTTTTTACTAATAAAAGGGAAACATGAAGAGGCAAAAAATCTCATTGATTATTTTAATGAGACAACAGACTTCTTAGTGTTTACATATAATTTTGACCCAAATGAAATAGCATTCTTAGATGTCCAACTTACCAAAAATTATGCTGAAAAGAGATACCAAGCAAAAATTTATAGGAAACCATCATATTCATATTCAAACACATTCTTGCACCATACAAGTGCACATTCTTACCACCAAAAAGATCGGTGTTAAAGGGCCAATTAGTAAGGGCTGCCAGAATGGTGTCTACAGATGAGGACTTCCATAGTGAGTGCCAGTTCTTGAAGAAATTATTCACAAAAAGAGCATACCCGAGTACTTTGATTGACAAACTAATAGAAGTAGTTGTGGAGAAAAGAATTAATGGTGTGTACATACCCATTCTGAGTATACAACACCCGACGGGGTTGAATGACTATTCTATGAATGATAGTCAGGTTGATATGGAAAATCAGGATCAGGACACAATCATTGGGACAGGTACGAACCAAACTG
Organism: Protopterus annectens; assembly: GCF_019279795.1. NCBI lineage: Eukaryota > Metazoa > Chordata > Ceratodontiformes > Protopteridae > Protopterus > Protopterus annectens. The sequence goes on along the minus strand of NC_056741.1, from coordinate 1,394,596,068 downwards.
ATTTCACAATGAGCTATATTACAACTTTTAACCTTGATTACCGTCACATAAAAAACATACTGATAAAAAATTGGAATATTCTGTTAGAGGACAAACTACAAACTAATAGTGGACAAACTGGGTACAGAATAAAGATTCATTACTAGGAAGGGTAGAACACTCAAAGATATATTTTAAGGTGAGTGCAGGATCCAATCATATGCAATAGGGATGAAACAATGTGGTAGTTGCCCCTATTGCAAATACATTCATGTAGGTGTATCACTGCACATAAACAACACACATTTGAGTAACAGAAGAAAAGTTAATTGCAACTCCAAAATGAATGTATATGTGGCTAAATGTCAAAATTGTGATTCATTCTACGTCAGTAAAACCGAGCGTAGAATGAGAGACCGCATATATGAACATATATATTGTATTAATAAACACAAACTGGACAATGCTTTAGCAAAGCATATAGAACAATATCCAGAACATGCATTTAAATTCTGGATACTTGATCAAGTGGACAGTAATCCAAGAGGGGGTCCATTCACCTTATTATTAGAAAAGTTGGAATTGCTCTGGCAAATTCGTCTCAATGCTTATAACTTTCCAGGACTGAACGACATGTGTTCTATCACATGCTGTTTAAAACTGAAAAGCTTAATGAGATGAAATACTGTAGTAACAACATTATAGAAATTATGTTTTACTTATTAATTTTTACTTGAAAATGTTTATAATGTAAGGTTAGATAAATGAGGAGACTTTACATATTTACACAATTTTCGTATATGATTTTCACCATATTGCTGCTGCGATAAATGTATTCATTTGCTTGTTAAATAAGGCAGTTTTAAAGAACAGGAAAATGCATATTATGTTCACAATGCTATTTTAACTACTGTTCCTTTAAATTTTAAGATGGAGAGACCAGCTGATTTTAATCATGGTTAAACATGACTACTTAAACTTGATTTTTATAAATGTTAGTATCTGATGAAGTTCAAAGAAGTATATAGATGAAAAGCGCTTTATTAAACTTTGTGGATTCAGTCTTCAGTAAAGTTGCCAGTTATTTTTGTTTTAATTTCTCAGTTTTTTGTATCTTGGATTTTGGAGTTTTTATGATGCAAATTAGTGTAAGGTAATGCTCATTCAGTATAACCATTCACGGGTAGAGTACAACTGAGTCAGGTACTGCTTATGATGACTTATCAGGAAAAGCAGGTGCAAAATGACAATGCAGTGGTCACAGTCAACAGAATGCTAGGAAGGATTCTCAGGGCCACAGAATTTAGAGATGGAAAGGTAAGGTTACCATTCCTCTCCCTAAATTCCTTGGTGAGGCCACTGCTGCAGTACCCTGAACAGTTGTGGAAGCTGCACAGGGACAAAGAAACAGCTTTATTGGAAAAGATTCAGAGAATGGCAAAAGGGTGATAAGGCAGAAATGAAGAAAATATGTATTGCTGAAAAGCTTGAGAATCATAAGACTATATTTAGAGGAAGACAGAAAAGAAATAAGTGGTATGAATTGGGTGCACAAAATTATAAAGACAGTATGAATAAACAGAACTGGAGAGGTAGCAAGCAGCACCAGCAACAATTGCAATCCTGACAAAAGGAACAACTAAATCAATGCATAGAATAGGCTGCCAGCATTGGTGGTGTACAACAGGCATAACAGGAAAACAGTCACTTAAGACAGTGCAAGATGTCTAGAAGAGGACAACAAGGCAATGAGAAGATGGCTGCAGTGTACAACACTGACTTTCCATAGTATGATGGGTTATAACTGCAAATTAACCTAAAAAATGCATGGACTTTGGGGCCTTAGTCAACTTCAAGTAATCGTTCCCTTTAAAACATCTAAAAGCCACAAAAATATAACTGTACTTGTACCAAATTACAGCTATTTGGGCACCAAAAATATAAGCACATAGTCCTTACCGTAAAAAAAGTACATATCACGCTTGGCTGCTTGTATAGGTCAAGAACAATCCTTACCCCTCAATTAGACAAACTTTAGCCAGAACACATCTTCTGTCCACACTAATGTATGCCTCCCCCATCTTCACTTCTCCTTCTTCTTCTTCTCCTTTTGGCTTTTCCTGGTTAGGGGGTTGCCACAGCAAAATAACAGTCTGCAGAACGATTGGCAGTGGAGTTTTTACGGTGTCGAGTTGCCAGCCCGGTGTTCAACCTTCCACAGAAGGCACAAACATGCACACAGTCACACCTATGGCCAATTTAGAGTGTCCAATCCACCTACAAGCATGTCTTTGGGATCCAATTTAAAACTGAGGTTAAAAAATGCCTTTAAAAAAGCATTTATTAAATTTATGTAAAGATGTAATGGAGATTGTTGAAGTCTATGATAACAGAGGTTTATGAATGGGTGCATGGGGCTGCAATGTTGTTTTGAAAACTGAAAGTGATAATATTGTGCATATCCAAAGTATTATAAATACAGAGGGGGACAAAGGAATGATAAAATATTGGAGTCAGCCAAAGACATGTTTTTTTGTGTGGGAAAGCTAATCATTTTATAAGCAATTGTGAAAAAAGGAAAATGTTCTGGATGCAGAAGGATGGGACATGACATAAGAAATTATGAAATAAAGTGTTATAAATGTAACAAAGTAGGACACTTAGGGATGGAATGCAAATATAAGGTAACTGATGCACAACAACAGATTAAAGAAATAGTAATATAACAGATTCAAGAAAGTGAGGATATAGAGATAGCGAAAAAATAAACAGTGTACAAATAGAATGTGAAGTAGTAAATAATTTGGAACATAAATAACTACAAAAAGACAGTAATAAAAGCTTTAATCTGAATAAAGGAGAGGAGGGAGAATTGGGGTTGAGTGATACTAAAGACATAAAATGGGATTTAGTCAAACAAAAGAGAAAAATTCTATTGGTAAGAGAGTTTGAGACAGAAAAAGGAAAACTGCAGGACTTAATAAAGAAAAAAAAATGGAATGTTTAAGTGCAATACTAAAAAATTAACATTTTGAATAAGGTACTTGCATTAAATGTTAATACTTTAAAGAATACTGTAAGAAGAACAAGTATTCTTGAGTGGTGCAAAATGCAGGAGAGTGATATTATAAAAATTACAACATACTAGGTTTTTAACAAAAGAGGATAGACAATTATCTTCACTAATCTTAGAAAATCGGAACTGTTCAAACTAGAGATAACCTACCATAAAATTGCTCACTTTGCTGTTGGCCTCTAAAATTGAACCAACCACTGTGTATCCATGAAACAACTACAGTGACTGGAGCTTACAAAACTTGCGCTTAATCAACTCACAATTGCTCACAACATCTTACATCAACCAGACGCTTGTCTAGAACTAATGAACCTGGTCCAGTCTTACAACACAACCCATACCCTCCGCTCATCCAACAAACTACTTCTAACATCTAGGAAATGCATAAACTCTTTTGGTGACTCCTTATTCGTAAATCAAATTTCAAAAATTTGGAACAGCATTCTCCAACATATACTAAATACCCCTACTACCTCCAAATTCAAATGCCCTCTTAAAGAGCATCTAAACAATAATTGGCTCTGCTCCTGTATTTCCCATGGATAACTTTAACTCTTTTCACTCTTCGCTTTGTCTTTACTGAATCCTCCTATCAGATCGCCTCTTAACATTCTCTCTACCCATCTTTATATTCCTATTTTTTCTTCTAATAAATCTCTTCTTACACTCATCTCTTTTCCATTCTGCATTTTTACGCTACTGAATGATTTGCAAAAAAAAAATTGTTTGTACTGCAAAACTCTGTATACACTGTAACTGCATTACTTTCTGTTAATTCTGTTAATGTTTAATTCCATACATTGTGTGTGTGTGTGTGTGTGTGTGTGTGTGTGTGTGTGTGTGTGTGTATGTATATATATATATATATATATATATATATATATATATATGTATTTATATATACTGTTTAATCTGTATTTTTTTTTTGCAATTTGCTGTTTTTGTATTCTTGTCAGTTTTTTCTTGGGGCTTTTCCTTCTCGGCCTCCACTGAAAATGGGCTGCTAGCCCAGTCAGACTAACCCAGTAAACAAATGTAAAATAAATAAATATTCCATCAGCACATAAATGAATTATAATCAGACATTAACTCCATTGTGCTCCTTTCCGCCCAAATCTAGCTACCAGGACTTGCTGGATATGAACAAGTAAGCTGAAGGGCTCTTGAGTAGCCTGGGAATGCCTGCCTCTGGTGCTGTGGCATAATTGGGACAAAAGGATGCCAGTTGTACAGTCATCAGGAGAGGTCCTGTGGGGGAGGGAGAAAAAATTAGCTCCATCTTTCAGATACAGCAATACAAGCCTTCTTTATCAAGATCTGCTACTGCTGAATACATTCTTACTCCACAACTCAGCTGCTATCTCTACCTTCTCTCCTGCTCATAATGGATCCACTTCTAAATTACATGGACAAAGAACAGTTGTGTAAGAACTTACCATAACCTTAGATGTCCTTCTCTTCCATGTTGCAGTATTCTTAACCTTAGGGAGTTGCTGCCTGCTGCACTGGACATCCGGTCAGTATACCAAAGTCTTGAGTGCAGGGTACATGCGACACAGCATGTAAGAGCCATAAACTGACGGCGGCTATATCTGTGACATCTGCACATATCCAATTCAGAACTGGCTGCTGCATACAGAGAGTCCTCAGGACTAGGACGAGTGAAGTAGAATAACCCCCCTCAAGACACAAGTCAGTAGTCAGGGAAAAAACTCATCTTATAATGTGGTCCACAAGCATAGAGGGGGTAGGTGGGTGGGATTGAATACTACAACATGGAAGAGAAGGACATCTAAGGTTATGATAACTTCTTACACAACTATTCTATGTCCTTCTATTCCTACGATGCAGTATTCTTAACCTTAGACAGAGTACCATATCTCTCTAGGAAGAAATATGGGAGGCTGGAAGGGGAGCAGAGTCAATGAGACCCTGCAGAATGGATCTAGCAAACCCTGTTCTAGCCGTGGAAATGGAGTCTAGTTTCTAATGCTTGGTGAAGGTATGTACCGAAGACCAAGCTGCTGCCTCCAGAATTGAGGAGTACTCAATACCCTTGAAAAAGGCTGCTGATGAGGAAGCAGCTCTAGTGGAATGGGCCTCGATGGATGAACCTAATTGCTTTCCATGAAAGGAATAGCAAAACATAATGGTCTTAGAAATCCAGGAGGCAACTGTCTGTTTTGACACGGCCTTACCTAGGGGTCTAGGATGAAAGCAAACAAATAGTTGGTCCAATTGCCTGAAGGGTTTGGTCTTGTCTAGGAACAACTTCAGTTGCTTATGAACATCCAAGGAATGCAAGGTCCTTTCTGAGGAGTTCTGAGGCTGAGAGTAGAAGACAGGCAGGTTTATTGTCTGGTTTAGGGATAGTTAATTAACTACCTTGGGCATGAAGGAGGGGTTAGTTCTATGGGAGACCCTATCCTTATGGAAAGCAAGGTAGGGAGGTGAAGCCATGACAGCTTATATCTCTGAAACCCTCCTGGCAGAAGTGACAGCCACTAACAAAACTGTTTTCCAAGTACAGAATTTTAGAGGGAAGAAGAATGGGCTGGCTCAAAGGGAGCTAGTGTAAGTTCTACCAGCACAAATTTAAGATCCCAAGGTGGGGAAATGAGCTTTCGAGGAGGTCTGATGTGAAGGACCCCTTTCAGAAACAGCTTGACATCTAACCCGGGCGCCAAAGGAGGGGGTCAAGGGAAGGCAAGCAGAAAAAGCAGAGAGGTGCACTTTCACTGAAGAATAAGTCAACCCTGAATGCAGTAACTCACAGAGGTAGGAAAGGACCACTGGAACCGAGGCTTTAAGTGGATCCTGTTTACTTTTAAGGCACCAATGGGAGAATCTTTTCTATTTAAATAAATAATTTCTCCTAGCACTTGGTTTCCTGTCCTCCTGCAGGACACTGAGTACGTTCTCTGAGTACAGGTGCCTGAAGGGGATCAGAACTCTATCACCCACGCTGTCAGATTGAGGTTGAGAAGGACACCTTACCTTGTGTGAGTAGGTTGAAGTGGTGGGGTAACTTGTAGTGATTGCCCTGGGCTAAAAGGAAAAGTAGGGGAAACCAATGCTGTCTTGGCCAGAAGGAAATCACCAACAGGATTTTTGGTCTGTCCTTCTGTACTTTCAGGAGGACTTTCTGAATTAAATGAAATGGGGGAAAGCATAAAGGAACATTCCCTCCCAAGAAAAGGAGAAGGCGTCCACTTTCCAGGCTTGTGGATGTGGCAGCCTTGTGTAATACATTGGTATCTGTCTGTTCTGGGAGGAGGCAAACAGATCTACTTGAGGAGTACCTCACCTGTGAACTAGATCCAGAAACACCTCTCAGTGAAGCATCCATTAGTGGGAAGGTGATAACGTCCTGCTTAGCGTGTCTGCTATCACACTGTCTTCTGATGGAATGTAAACTGCCTGTAAATGTATCTGTAGTGCTGTTGCCAACGACCAAATCTGAATATCAAGGCTGTAAAGAAGGTAGGACTTTGCTCCTCCCCCCTGTTTGTTTATGTACCACAGGACCGTCATATTGTCTGTGATGACCTTTAATGTGCCTGGCAGAAGGATCTGTTGAAAGGCCTGTATTGCCAGGACCCTTAACTCCTTTAGGTTGATGTGGTCCTTTATTTATGGAATGGACCATTTTCCCTGCACTTTGTGCTGGATGCCGGTATTGTGAAGAACTGCCCCCCAACCTAGGTCTGATGCATCTGTGTAAAGAGACTGAGTGGGTGGGGAACTTTGCAAGGGCAAGAGGGTGATAGTTGAAATCCACCAGCTAAGTTCCTTTTTTAGGCATGGAAGAAGAGGAAGACATATTTCCAAGGAGTGAAGTCTGATGCATCTGTGTAAAGAGTCTGAGTGGGTGGGGAACTTTGCAAGGGCAAGAGGGTGATAGTTGAAATCCGCCAGCTAAGTTCCTTTTTTAGGCATGGAAGAAGAGGAAGACATATTTCCAAGGAGTGATAGTGTTGGTTCCAAGAGCTTCTCAATACCCACTGAAACTTCCTCATGTGCATCCTGGCTAGAGGGACCATGGGAATCAAGGATGCCATAAATCCCAGGATTCTCAGGAATTCTCTGGCTGAGATGGATGGTAGTGGTAAAAGGATTTGGAAAACTGGGTGAGAGACTCCACTTTTTGTGTTGGGACAAAGACTGACATCAAGTCTGTCCATATTCTGCACCCTGGAAAACTAGGTCTTGTGAGGGAGTCATTTGAGACTTTAGGCAGTTTACAGTGAAGCCTAGATTCTGCAGAATCCTGCAAACCAAGTCCACTTGTTAAGACAGGGTGCGAGGATTTTGATGTAGGTTCAAAAGGTCATCCAGATAAGAATAAATTTGTATCCCTTGAAGTCTGCAGTATGCAATGACTAGGGCTAGACATTTGGTGAATACTCTTGGTGTTGTGGACAGCCCAAAGGGTAAAGCAGTAAATTGAAAATGTGAGGAACCCACTGAGAAATGAAGACATTTTCTGTAAGTGGGGTGAATAGGGATATGTAGATAGGCATCTTTCAGATCCAAGGAGGCCATGAAGGCTTGTTGAGGAACAAGGAGAAGCAGGTGATGCAATGGGAGAATTCTGAAGGTATGCACCCTGAGGAAGAGACTGAGGTAAGAAATGTCGAGTATGGGTCTCCAAGGACCATCTTTTCTTGGCACCAAAAACATACTTGAGTAAAACCCCATGGGCACTTGTTCTATGGTGCCCTGAGAAAGGAATTGTCTCAGGATAATGGGAAATAGTTGAAGTTGACTGGGTGGTGGTTGTGGATCTCCATGGAATGGTGGAGATGCCCAACATATTATGAAGTATCCTCTCTCGATGATAGAGAGCACCCACCTGTCTGTGGTTATTTTCTGCCAGGAGGGTAGGGATAGGGTTAGGTGCAGAGAGAGAGGTGGAGGTGGGTAGGGGAAGTGAGTCACAGTGGAGGAGCTCTATCTGGGTCTGGCTGCCTCCAAAAGGAAGGAGGTGTGGAAGAGGAGGAAGATCTAGGGATGGTTTGTCCCCTTGTTTGTTTCTGTCCCCTTGACTGGGTAGCAGAGACGTGGGAAGACTGCCTCCTGGCAAAGACAGGCTTTTGGGGATAGTTCCTATGGAATCTGGGAACAGGTGAAACCAATAAATGTTTCAGATTCTGTAAGTTTTTCTCTTTTTCCTGCAGTGATTTGAGTAACTGGGAAGAGGCATCTCCAAAGAGTGCTGAATTGTCTAAAGGGGCATCTAACAATTTAGCCTGGCTATCCAAAGGCAGTGGTTGTAGTCTCAACCATGAAAACCTCCTAAGGACCGAACCAGAAGCAGCTGATTTAGAAGAAGCTTCAACAGCATCCTAGATGCACTTAATTGAATGTCTCTTCACCTGGGATACTGTGGACAAAAGGGTATTCAGTTGAGCCTTATCTGTAGAGACAGCAAAGTAGAGGTCTTAATCAGGGAGTCTACAGCAAACTTGGCCATAAGAGTCTGGTAATTAAGTGCCCTTATGGCCACGGTAGAGGAAGTATAAATCTTCTTTCCCAACCTATCTATGAATTTACTGTCTTTGTCAGTAAGAAATAAGTAAGATGAAGGAAGCTGCCTGGAAGACTTATCAGCTGAGACTGCTATAACAGCAGGATCTGATGGCAGATTCTTAAAAAGGTACTGTTCTTTTTCAGAAAACTTATAGAATCTGTCTGGTCTCTTGTTAGCAGGAGGCTGTGACTCAGGGTTCTGGGAAGCAGCTACGAACGCATCCTGGTATGCTGGGAGCAAAGGCGGGACTGCAGATGGTGAGGGTTGCTCCATCTGGAGTAGTTCAAAGTATCTTTTCTTGGTGTCTGAAACATCTGATACCTCCCACTTGAAATGCTGTCTATGTAGGGAAATAGTGTCCCCAAAAGAGAAATCCTCTCCAGGGGAGTCAAGAGTGATGGACTCCTACTTCTGGGGCAAAATCCTTAGGGGAATCCATTTGTGAGCAAGTCAGGGACTCATCAGAGGGGGAAGACCCTTCCTCTGATTCTTCTTGTGCAGCAAGAGGAAGGCCTGACTCGGGAATCTGGGCCTGGAGTACCTGAAAGGCCTTGAACAGAGATAGTGAGAATGCTTCCCAAGCTGAGGTAGGCTCTTTAACCCTGTGTTTCTCTTTTTGTTTCCTTTTTAAGGCAATTGGAGCAGTAGAAGGCCTGGATGCGAAGGTTTGGGTGGATGGCAAAGCAGTAGAATGCTCCACCAATGCCTCGAGCTGTGGTTCCCCATCACCATCAGGAGCTGATGGTTGTAAGGCCTCAGCGGACGTACTCTGGGTATCCTCTGCACTAGTTTCCATTCCAGTTCCCGGTAACAGTGGAACACCTGAAGTCCAGAGTGATTCTGGGCTGGCATTCGTCTCTAGAATTTCACCGGGCATCTGAGGCACAGCTTGGAAGTCAGGCCTAACTTTTTTTGCCTTCTTCCTTGGTGTATCGGAGACACTGGTTCTCCAAGTAGAGATTTAGAGCTGACAGATGGCTTCCAAGGGTTTTAGGCACAAAGGATTGACAAATATCACAGATCTTATAATTGTGACCTGCTCCTAAACAAAATAAACACTGATCGTGCATATCCTTCCCTTCCTAGATGACATACGTCTGAGAAAGGTAAATAAAATAGAAAAAACCCGCAAGGGTACTTATCGGAATGCAAACAGCCAAGACCGGTCATCAAGAATGGATAGGTGAGGCCAAACACACGCCGGATATCTGGAGCTGGCAAATGGATGCCTGAAACTCGCTGCACCATAAAAGTTCTGAATTGGGTATGTGCAGATGTCACAGATATAGCCGCCATCAGTTTATGGCTCTTACATGCTGCGTCGCACGTACCCCTACACTCAAGACTTTGGTATAATGGCCAGATGTCCAGTGCTGCACGCAGCAACTCCCTAAGGTTAAGAATGCTGCAACATAGGAATAGAAGGACATCAAATGCTGCATGGCTGCATGTATAGGTTTATGACTCTCTCTCTCTCTGTACAAGGCTTCACTACATTGGTTGCTTATTTGTCTCAACACAAATCTACTTATCTTCAAACCGTTACATTTCAGTTATTACCCTGATGCATCATACATGTTGCATTATGCCACATCAGCAAGAAATTTGTTAAGCATCACACAAGCATTAAAAAAAACTCCTGCAATGTTTTCTCTGTAGCCTGATCCACACGCTGGAATCCTTTTCCTTTACAATAAAACAAGACTCAGACATTATTTGACTGAGGAATGACTGTGTAATAAGGCATCCTGAAGCTACATCATTAAAGGACTGTTGCACTTATATTCTACATTTGAACTGAAACTATGGGGTTACCTACTCTGCCACAGCTGTACATCTGCAACCCCTGAAATCTACTTCACCTTATATATACCAGTCCTTTTTGTTTTGTATGACATATGTTCTGTATTTTCCTAGGTCACAACTGAAAAGGGTCCACTTGGGCGAGACTGTTTAACTCCTTACCAAATTAATAAACAAAAACAAAATGTCTAATTTCCACTATTGTATTACTGGTATTTACCATGAATAACTTAAGACATGGTAATGATACAGTGCAACAACTCCTTATCCCTGTGTAATTAATAATACAACATAGTGTACATCACACAGTACTGTCATGTTTGGAATTGCAAAGCGAAAAGCAAAATGAAGAAAACAACTGTATTCACCATATGGCATAAAAACATCCAACAGTAAAAGAATGGCTTGCATACAGCTGTGAAGCAGTAGTGGCAGAAAACGATTAACCACCTGAGTTTCTAAATATTACAGCTGATAAATTAGGATGTGTGCAAACTGTGGTTTGCATGAAATCTGTTTGTCAAAAGTGAGGTGTGTTTGACTGTTATGGTGAGGCTACATGTGTCTTACGTGGGCATCTACTGCAAAAAAATTCAGAGTCCATGCTAGATGATACAATGATGGTAAAATTTAGCATATATTAATTTGATTATGCTCTGTTTATGTCTTGTATTTTTTTATCATATTATATTTTTTGGGCAGTTTGCTCGAAGTTACTTAATGTCAACATTCCTGGCTGGTTTAAACTCACTCACTACACTCCTAGCCTTTAAACAGCATCAGAGTTACTCAACAAAGAATCACAAATTACCTGCTCATACATTAGTGTATGTCTATAGGTAGCTCAATTAATTACTGTTTACTACTGGACCACTGTGCTCCTTACAGGATATACAGAGTGTGTTTTAAGCATGTCACATTTCTTTACAACTCAAGTGCAGCTCCCAAAAATGTTGTTACTTTTAAACAGTTCTTATTTTTTTCTTGGACATCAACTATTGTTTATTTTCTAATAACATTATGTTTTGTTTTTATTATTTTATCTTATGTGTGCAATTATTATATTTCGTTATCTTGGACATTTTTGTTAAAATGTATTTTTAAAAGGAGGTGGTATTTCTTAATTGTTTAATTGCTTTTTTCCGAGATAATTTTGATTTCATTTTAACTCACCTCGTGCTCTCTGGCTTTGTATTTTGTTTTTGATGACTGTCTGGTCTTACAATAGTACTGCAATCGTAAAACCATCCAGGAGGGTGCTAAAAGCAGTTACACATCAAACCAAGACAGTTAAATTAAAATTATATAGCTTTTTATTGCATGTAGCATGCTGATTATGCTGCGATATTCAGAAAACGACAAACCAGTTAAGCGCCAGAGTGCCATGCGACCCAACCTTAACTGTTAAGTACCCGCTAAAGTTGTTAAGATTGATTCCAGTGCTCAGCAGTAAAACCTGACAGTTGGAAATGACAATAGCAGAGATAAAAGCTTTTCTGTTCCTGCCTGCTCTCTACTGGTAACGTGCCCCTAACTTCCTCTAAAAAACTTAGAAAGTTGCTAGAATAACAGGATGTGCTCATGTTTATTTTCTGAAGGATATGAACTTTTAAAAATGAATTTCATTACTTACTGACTTCAATCTTCAGTGGTAAAAATGTGCTGGGGAAAAGACTAAAGATCTGAAGCAATTATATGGACGTTGTCCGAAAACCTAGACACTTGAGATGCATGAAAAGTGAGTGTAACCATAACAGACTGCATTATTCTCCCTTTCTAATAGCGTCTGCTAAGCGTTTTACCTCTTTGAAAGCCATCAAAACACTTAGCAGTTTTTTCCCTGTAACTAGTAGCACATGGAGCAGATAAAGCTTCATGCACTACAAATAATTACGATCGGGTCACTGATCATAACCTAATATGTGTTCTTGACATGGATGCCAAGATGCACCTCTTGGGCTTTGCACTCGAGGTGAATTTCTTGACATCAGTTTCTCAAACACATAACCATAATCCTCTATATAATCAACTGTAGACTTGGAAGAAAATACCAGCACAGCTATGGAATGTTATCACACAATTCAGTTTTTGAACTTCCTGTTACTCAGCACATAAATATTAATTGCAAACTGTCCAGGAATGCAGACCTACAGTTATGGTGTTCTTCTCCCCAAACTTCAGGAAATCCTTTCTCAGGGTTTTACACTGTAATGTAAACTAAGACACTATGATACTACAAAAACTCAGAACTACAGAAAGAAACCACTTAGGGAGGGTTTTGGCAAGCATGCTTTGAAGATTCTGTCATTATGCGATTCAAAGACAATAGTAAAAAACATTCGTCCCCACATGAAGTCCAATCAACTTCAAACACAGTGATGGTATAACACATTACCTTTGGTGCAGACATCTACAGATTTATTTCTTATTTTCTTTGGGATGATCTTCTAAAGAATAAATATGAATAATTTAACACAGTTTTAAAACATTATACAAGGTTTGAAAGTCAACAGAAGAGTGCACTGTTTATGACATATCAAACATAACAAAAGCTATTTCATTGTTGCAGAAGTCATGTCTGGCACACTGTCATAATTTAAAAACTCAAAAATTGATCTGTATTAAACATTTATAAATTATTTGCTCCAGTGCACCTTCTACAAAATGTGTAAGTTAAATGCTTCTCACCACATGGAACCCATGAACACTGCTTAGCCACTGCTACTCAGAACAGTTAAGGTTTAGCTAAACTTTAGCTACACGTGCATCTGGCTGATGTCACAATTCCTAGTGTTATCACAGTAATATGTCCCAATCATATTAAAGACAATTAATGCATATCCAATCAAGTCTGAGCATGGGTAATAAGGACAAGCCCAGGAAGGCTGTACAATGTTAAATAACAGCCCCCCCCCCCAACTCCAAACCTCCACCCAAAACAGTCTTCTTGACTGTGCATTTAATAAAAAGAACAAAGCTGTCTAATCACTGGACTGGTTTATACTGGATTTTAGACAGATAGATTAGCTTCATGAACTAAAACTTCAAGTAAACTTTGTTTTTGGACAAAATGATAAAGGAATGCCACTCTGAAATATGCTGAGCACGTGTGTGTACATCACAGCAAAATGAACCAGCATTTACAGGAGAACCAGGTTCTGCACCATCACTGCGAAAGATCCTTCTAAACAAGTGCTTTTACCACCATAAAATTTTCTAGCCTGGCAACCAGTGGTCAGAGGTGTCGTGTTTAAATCAATGACTGGCTCTGCTCAGTTTTCTATAAATTTAACTGACACCAACCATTCATGTATGAACAGTCACAGTCAGGATATCTAACAAAAATTCACATTAAAATTTAAGAGAGACAAATTAATAGCTAATTACATAAAATGAATAATTTGCTTGTCGAGTTTGCCTGAGCTGCAGATATTTACAGTCATCACTTGCTGCTGTAGAAGAACTACAATAACTTTAAAATCATTATGATCATCTTCAGCTCCAATAACTGCAGGGCTGCAAGCATATCACATTTTCTCTGTACCACATCACTGCTATTTGCATTTGGTGAATACTTTACTAGTTATTTCCATATTATCCCCTTTTAATAGTGCATCTCCTAAAGGTCGATGGCTGGCAAATGACTAGCTTGCAAATCTTGTAATTAATCACAAAATGCTACCTTAGGATACTATTTCACTTTCTGGTCCCTATACTTTCTATTTTTAATATCTGTGTAGCAGCTGAGTAAATCAAACTAATGCCCATATTTTGCACTAATTATCTGTGCAATTTACAGCTACTTCTGCTGACAAGCAAGAATATATTTCTTTCCCTTGAATCTAAATGTTAAAAGTATACAGCATGGATGAAGTATGCATCATTACAACATGGATACAATTCTGAAAACCATGAATGTAATGCTGGAGATGGAAGATTTAGACCCCCTGTTGGAAGAACACTGTCAAAGATAACATACAAAAGAAATGCACAGTTTGGCGCTACATAGCTAACTTCTTGAAGAAAAAGAACTAAATCTAAGGTGGCAAAAGAATCCTCAACACTTACTGTGAATCAGCCTTTATATGGAAGAAAGCACTCTGAAACTTCCCCTTTTAATTAGGAATGCCACAACGAGCAGCCCAGCAGCTACTGGTCAGTTACAGAGCCCTCTATAAGCTCTTTGCAGATACATTTCTCTTTCCAATCATCTCTTTAGTAGCAAAAACTGACTGTTCAAAAGACCATCTGAAGTACTTCATATCCTGATTTCAATCTGTTTCGAACTAAAGAAATGATCATTAAATTTTAACCAATCAGCAGGCTGATAACGTAAGTACTTAGGTAAAGGTTCAGAGTTACTGTTAATACTGTACGAACCCAAAACTTTCCTTGGCAATTATTTCAAAATACAATTATTTTCCTTCCATCTCTTGTATTTTTTTAAATATACCAGAGTACTTGCAGAACAAAGCAATGGATTTTCAGAAACCAGACTTAATCAAGAATGGAGAACATAACATCTTCATCTCTCATCTCCTGGGTACCATCAAGTAAATTGCGCAAACAGGAAAGATACCTTGCTTGCCTGAAACAGAAACAACCTGTATATCAATAAAAGGCAGACATCTGTGAGTGCAAAGTAGCATAAATTATTTTGCCTTTGGCACCACATGAATTGCATCACCATCCCGGATGCCATAAGAATGCAGGGCCCGTGAGCTGAATTTAATTTCCTCTGGGCCAAATGCCTTTACCATTTCTTGATCATAGTAGTAGATACGCATATTACTGGTTGACAGCTGAACAACATCTTTAAGCTGTTTTCTAAATTCTGCCACAGTCTGGTCTAGGCGGACAGTCATAACTTCAACTCTGCCTTCAAAATGAACTTCAATCTTTGCACTGCTTTGAGGTCGAAGGTCAACCACAGCCAATGGTTCCAAATTACCGTATTTTGTCACCAGTTCATAGTATCTAAAAAGTAAATGAACAATCAATAATTATTACAGTATGAAAATTAGGACTACAATCAGCTGTATCTAAAATAAAATGTACAATCAATAGCTATCACTGCAGAAAAATAAGATCACAATCAGCTGGAAAGTTTTTTTTTACTGTTAGGAGTAATTCTTTCTTCTTCTTCTTTCGGCTTTTCCCAGTTAGGGGTCTCCACAGCGGATCACCTGTCCGCTCATGATTGGCAGTGGAGTTTTACAGTGTTGAGTTGCCAGCCCGGCGCCCAACCTTCCACAGAAGGCACACACATGCACGCACACACTCACACCTAGGGCCAATTTAGAGTGTCCAATCCACCTACAGCATGTCTTTGGGATGTGGGAGGAAACCGGAGCACCCAGAGGAAACACCCACGCGACCACAGGGAGGACATGCAGACTCCGCACAGAAGGCACCCTAGCTGAGGATCGAACCGGAGAACCTCTTGCTGTGAGACAGCAATGCTAACCACTGCACCACCGTGGCCGCCCCTTTGTTAGGAGTAATAGTTCTTATTAATACTCTCAACGTTCCCTATTAGATGAACAAATGCTTAAAATGTTGAGTACGACATGCTCGACAGCTTTCAGACGAATGTTCGTCTAAGCAAAACCCAAGAATTTTGAAAAAGTTATAAACTGTCCAGCCGTGAGAAAGCCAATGGTTGACTTCAGAACGTTCACCCCATTTTGCCGATCTTACAGTCCTCCACTGTGGTGCGGTCTCGACATTCACCCGGTGTAATATTATAACAGTCGTCCAATGTGGTGCGATCTCGGTGTTGGTATATTTAAATGGGGGGGTGGGGGGCACAGCACCGACATTGGGGGATGTGGGGGGCAAAGCCCCCCACTTTATTTTTGTTTGTCAAATTTGTTTTTTTTTGGGGTGGGGGGGGTAATGGTGTACAGTTCCGTTGGCTTCCTGAAAGCTGGCCAACTATAACTTTTTGAAACTCCTTGTTTCGATATTCTGGGGTTTCAATTAGATGAACGTTCACTTAAAAACTGTCAAGCATGTTGTACTCAACATTTTAAGCATTCATTTGTCTAATATAGACCCGCTGTCACGGGGACAACACATTCTCACAAACAGTAACAAACAAAAGTAACGAAAAGCAGAGAAGCCAGTGAAAAATGCAAGAAGGTAGCTAGTAAGATGACAATAATTGTGATTCATAATGAGAAGTGACTGCATCATAGCATCACAAATTATAAGGTGAGGGAGGCAGTGTCCTGATCAACATTAGAACATCATGGCCATCAAAAAAACACTGACAACTGGTTAAATACTACAAGAAGAAGAAGGAAAAAAAGCTGAAGTGAATGATTAATATGACATGACAGAAAAGACATGCAAGGAAATGATTGCACCTTAACAGGAAAGCACGGAATGCTAGAACTGAAATGAGCTATGTGACACGCGAACACTGCAAATACATACTATGTAAAGGGTCAATCTGAATGCATTAGTGACATACAAAGAGATGGGAATGTTTTTTTTTGAAAACTGGTGCAGTGAAACTTTAAAGAATATCTAGAATCTTACAGACTAGAATGTAAATAACTGTAACAGAAGGACATAGCAAAATTATTGGTATAAAGGACGAACACCAGTACCTAACGATGACTGTAGATTTCATCTAATACTTCTTTCCAAGTTTTCCAAAAATGTTAGCTTAGGACCCATCCTTCAAATTGCAATCATGCAGCCTTTTTGCAGGAGTCCCCCTTACCATGAGTAGTTCCTTTGTAAATGCTATTATTCCTGTCAAACTGAGGTATTCACTTTAAAAAATATTTTTCACTATCACTGTAAATGGCTGCTAGTCCTTAAACCCTACACAACATGCTATACAGCAAGAAAGCATTCTGTACTTAGAATAGTAATAGTATTAGCTGAAAATGTACTTTCTTTTCAGCTGGTACTGTCTCGCATCAGAATGAAACCTCTTCCCTCAGGACAACCCTGGCCCTTTCAAGTTTCTCCTAATAACATTGTAAACTGCATTTCCATTGATATAACAATTCTAAGGGACCCAGGCTCCCATTTCTTTTTTTTTCCTGTAGTCTCATGCTAATGAATGGTTCAATTAACATGTAATAGGACCTATTCAGCAAGAAACTTTTCTGAAATCAGGCAAGCATGTCACTCGGGGATCCCAGTTTTCCATTTCATAAAAGAAATTAATGAAACATGCTTAAGTTCTCATTAGTTTCCAAATGCGCAGTCATCAAAGTTGCATGTGGAGCTTAACAATGGCACAAGTTCAGAGAAAGAATATGATCACCCAGTTACCTCTGTACTACAGGCCAGTCCTATCCGACACAACCTCCTTTAAAACTTAAATCCACAAATGGATACTGAATTTTTTTAACCAGTCTAATGTTATGAAGGTAAGAGGACAGCAGGATGATGAACTAGAAATCAGAACTGCATGGCAAATCATAGTACTTTGTGATCCTGGCCTGCATTCTATCATGCAGGAAAGAAAGAAAGAATCACTGTATTTTTTTGTACATTGGTAAGATGGTACTATGACAGCAATTAGTGCGGAGGCTAGATGTGTAACGACAAGACTCAGGTGTTCAAGTACAGACATATTCCTCACAAACAGCAGGCCTTCTGTCTAGATGGAAGTTGCAAAGTAACATGTACAACTCGCTCAAGTTTCCTCACATTTTTAAAACAAAGGGCCTTCTTGGAGAAAGAAGTGACACAGTGAATTGGCTCCTTCTTGCATTCTCACATTAATGTCCGGACAATTACACTCTATTCTTTAATGGAACTGATGGTTTACAAAAAACTCATGTAATACCAGCAGGACACTGGACAGAAATCCTGCTTGCAGCAAAAAAAAAAAAAAAAAGGAAAAAAAAGCCAGCTTTAAAAAGTTTTAAATTACACTGAATCAGTGATTTGATCTACAAGCTAGCAGAAGTAAACTATTTATCCAAGAACAATGTACAGAAAAATAAAGACAGTGATATAAATGTAATAAAAGTGAGCAGTTAGTGTTCTTTCTTTAGCACTTCATATCCTGAACACCTTGCTTCTTCCAAAAACAGAACTACAGTAAGAGACTAGTATTAAACTAATGTTTAATGCTGTAAACACCATCTAAAAAAAGTGAGGTGAGCAGCACCCCCTCCTGCCAATTAATATGCATCTCTGTGTGTTAAATAAGGGCCCTAAGACAAAAGTTACCCACATTTTAATAATAAAAGATGCTAGTGAAATAAGAAAACCTACACTTTAAGATTAAATGAGAGTTGCAGATGCATCTGTGTTCTATCACTGTCAGGCATCAGTGAGATCCACTGCTGATATACATCCTACCTCTGTCCTAGACAAGGAGTTCTGGGGCTCTAACACACTCCCTACCTACAGCAATACTTAATATAACAGTAGGTCCTTCAGGAATGGATGCAGGAACATTAAATATCTGGATTCTGTCCCATCTACTTCGTTTTCATCCTGCTCAGTTTTACCAGCAGTTCTATATTCCCTAAGAAGGATTTTAGCTGGTCCCCCTGCCAGTGCTGTAAAGAGCTTTCATAGGTGTATGAGACTATATATATATATATATATATATATATATATATATATATATATATACATATATATATATATATATATATATATATATATATATATATATACTCAGTATTGACAGAAGTCACCTTCTGTTCTTCAAGCCCTTCAACCTCCACACACAGGTGATTATGACAAGTTATTACATAGGCAATCATAATATTCTATAACTATAACAGAAGCAACTGTGGAAAATGAATGACCATTAACAATAACTGTACAATTGCACTTAGCTTTACTGTTGTAGTGACCATTACTCAAACATCTACTCTTATGGTAAGTATACTTTCATAAAACCATGCTGCCATCTTTGGGAGTCCCAGTGCAATAGTTAATCATATCTTCTGGCTAAATGCTTCATTAGTTGGTATCAAATCCAAGAAAAGCAGACAATTAAAATCATTTGGAACACAAAAATCCATCCTAACTCTGGACTATACATTCAATAGACACTGTTTTGTGAAGGTCTTAACAGTGGACCATGTGGCAAAACTTCCAAAATGCCTTGCACAGAAATTACTTCTGAAATAAGCTGCTAATACTACCCTAGGATAATAGCTTCTTATTTTGCCATGTAACGTTTTACGATGTGTATCCTAACAAAAGACAGTGGAATAGGTACATTATTTGGGTAGTGTCTCTTTACAGACTGACAGGCCTTCTTTCCCTTTTTTTGAATGAACAAACAAGCAGGTTAGCCTTTGTGATTTTCTACATTTCACGTTGTCTGTTTATATCCAACAAGATGCAAACAATATTCCCCTTCTTTCTGAATAATGTGTGGTTCCAACTTCCATTTGTGAGTCAATTATACTCTTTCTTGATATCTGCTACCTGAATGTTTTTTATTTACACTTGGAGCATGTACTGCTCAAAACTTCAGGTTGAATTATAAAACCTTGCACCAGATTCTGACCTTCTCCTTGGAAAAACAAACATCTGAATCTCCCTTATTAATCTATATACCGCATTACTTATTTGATCTGGAAAAGACCTGACTGACAACTGTCTTAAAAGACTATCAAGAGCAATGCAAAATGCGTTAAACTCTTTCAGGGTGACATAAAGAAATTACTCCTCTTGAGATCAGTTATTTTGTACTGGAAAGTTGCTAAACTAGGTTCCTCAAGCCTAATCTGGCAAGTCTACTGTTAAATACAGAATCTCTGAAGGTGGAAAATATCAGTCCAATGGAAAAGTTTGTAATAGCTGTCCATCAAATTAATTAGGAATTTGAATAATTTTCACTGGAACTTTCAAATGACGTCATAGATTTCTGAGGTGCCACGGAGTTTTTCTCACATGCAGTATTGCTTGTGGTACAAGAGAGATGCAATTCAAGACATACCACAGAGCAGTAGGAAGACACACAGTGCAGAACCTTCAGAAACTACATTGCTGCTGAGCAAAGTCTGTCAGGACTGCTTGAATCTTCAAACTCCACTTGTATTTTTTGTGTAGTTTTCATCCAAACGCATCTATGACTGCCTCCAGGCAACGGAATCACAGAAAACTGTTTGTATTTTATTTCCAGGAAATGAAAAATTAAAACCATGTTCTATGTGATTAAACAGGAGATCTCTTGTCTTTGCCACTATCACTTATGAGGGGCTGCTGAAAAGCTCTAAGCCCGACCAACTTTCTAAATTCTGATTATTTTCCCATGTAGCTGAAGAGAGGGTTATATCATCTTGTAAAGTGCCAATTTGCAGAATTGTAAAACTACGTTTTGACATTGTTTTAGATCACTGATTGTACCATATCAATGAAAAGTGTGGAATTTTCAAGTGTGGAACTACAAGCTGTCATTAAGTTCCTATTCCTGCAGAAGAAAACTCCAAAAGAAATCCATGAATGTATGATGCAAACATTGAGTGACAAGTGCCCTTCTTATTCAACTATGAAGATGTGGTGTGCAAACTTTCAGCATGGAGATTCAGATCAAAGATACAGCAAGGTTTGGGAGGTCTCAAAAGGTATCAATTCCTGAAACTGTTGACCATGTCCATGACCTGATTTTGGAAGACTGGCATATATCGGCTAAAACAACTGCTGAGACACTACAGATATCCAAGAAATGTGTTGGGTTTATAATCCATGAGCAGTTGGGTATGCAGAAGCTGTTAGCCAAGTGGGTGCCCAATATTTGAATGCCAATGAGAAAAGATGTCGAGTGGACACTTCCAAATTGATTTTGTGACATTTCCGTTGAGCTGGTGCCAACTTGTTGGAGTGACTAGTTACTGTTAAAAAAACATGGTTACACCACTATGATCCTCAGACAAAACAACAGTTCATGCAATGGCAACACTCAAGTTCCCCACGGCCAAAGTTCAAGACACAAAAGTCATCAGGAAAGGTCATGACCACATTGTTTTGGGATCAGGAAGGTGTCGTAATGACTATAGTACAGTTGTGTACACTTACCATAAATGTAGATGTTCGAGTGTATTCACTGTTGCAGTCATCACATTTGGGTTATCTGCTTGCAGTAGCCCTCAGTCGGCCTGATTAACAAAGTCTTCGGTCCTGCGTCAGTTGCTGTCCCTTCTTCTGTGATGTCAGGTTGTCAGGGGTATAAAACATGCAGCCGACGCCATTACATCAGTTTTTCTTGCCCCAAATGTCAGGTGCCCCCTAATGGGAAGCAATTAAATCTATGAATATGCAAGGTTATACCTCCAAGAAAAAGCAAATACACCAAAAAGCTTTTGAGCATAGTAAAGGAGAGTAGAGGTATTGCCAAAAGAAGTAAGGGGGCTGGAGGGAGAGTAACCAGGACTGCAACAGTGAATACACTCGAACATCTACATTTATGGTAAGTGTACACAACTGTACTATGTTCATTGTTTTTCACTGTTGCAGTCATCACATTTGGGTAGATTCCCAAAGCTAAGGATGGGAGAAGGAATTTAGTTAGCATTAGGACCAGCTATAAGGCCCTGCAAGACTGCAGTGGCAAAGCCAGCTCTGGATTTAGAGAAAATAGGCAAATGGTAATGCTTGGTGAAAGTATGTACAGAACTCCAGGTAGCAGCTTCTAGGATGTCCCTGGTAGGGACGCCTCTGAAAAAGGCTGTAGAGTTAGATGCAGCCCTGGTTGAGTGGGATCTGATCCCCTGTGGGATAGGTTTTCCATGGTGCTTGTAGTAAAAATTAATGCAATGGCCTATCCATTTGGAAATGGCTTGCTTTGAAATAGCCTTCCCCTCTGCCCCTGCAGCAAATGCTATCAGCAGTTGTTCAGATTTCCTTAGAGGGTTAGTCCTGTCCAAGTAGAATCTAAGTTGTCTGTGCACATCTAAGGACTGCAGTATCCGTTCCCCTTTGTTCTGTGGTTTAGGAAAGAAGGTTGTCAAATGAAAGGACTGATTAAGGGCCACACTGGATACCACCTTGGGCATAAAGGAAGGATTGGTCCTGAGGGACACCCTGTCCGCATGAAAGATGATGAAAGGCTCCACTGCCATAAGGGCCTGTAATTCAGATACCCTTCTTGTTGAAGTGATTGCTAAAAGGAAAGCTGTTTTCCCAGAAAGGAATTTTAAGTCTGCAATAGCAGCTGGCTCGAAAGGAGGAAGGGCGAGTTTCTCCAATACAAAGTTAAGGTCCCAGGCTGGAGTTGGAGCTCTCCTGGGTGATCCTAAATGTTTGGCCCCTCTGAGGAACTGCTTGAGCAGTGGATGAGAGAAGACGGTAGGTTCTGTGTTATAATGAGCTGAAATGGCTGAGGCGTGAATTTTGATGGAGAAGAAAGACAGGCCCTTGTGAAGCATCTCAGTTAAGTATTGTAAAATCTGAGGTAAATTGGGCACTGCTGTGCTCATCCCTTGAGATTGGTTCCAGGCACAGAATCTTTTCCATTTTTCAGCATAAGATTTTCTAGTACTAGGCCTCCTTGCCTCTAAAATGATATCCATCACTGGTTTACTGAGGGATAGTAAAGGAGAGATTAGGTAATTAGCCAGGCTGCTAGGTTCAGTGTTTGAAGCTGAGGGTGCAGAATCTGGTACTCCTGCTGAGAAAATAGGGTAGGAGTCTGAGGCAGGTGCCAAGGGGCCAACAGTGACACGCTGCGCAAGAGGGGGTACACCAGTGTTGGTGTGGCCAGTCTGGTGCAATCAAGATCGTCCTTGGTTTCTCTTGTTTGATCTTTAGTAGTACTTTGGAGAGCAGAGGCAGAGGAGGAAAGGCATAAACTGATAGGTTTTTCTAGCTGAAGGACACAGCATCCACTTTCCAAGCTTGTTTGTGGGGAGTCCTTGTGTACCGTTTGTCCAACTGATAGTTCTGGGGGGAGGCAAACAGGTCTATATCTGGGTTCCCCTATTTGCTTGTCAACATGTTGAAAATCCTTGGTTCAAGTTTCCACTCGTATGGGTACATGAGGTTTCTGCTTAGTTCATCTGCCAGTGTATTTAGTTTTCCTGGTAGGAATTGAGCTTGTAGATGCACCTGGTAGCTCAGGGCTGTGTTCCACATTGCCATGGCTAGTCTGCAGAGGGGGTAAGAATATGTACCCCCCCTGCTTATTTATGTACCACATAACAGTAGTGTTGTCCATCTTTACCATTAATTGTCCTGGAAGAATGTGGTCCCTGAAGCCTGTCAGAGCATTCTGCACAGCTAACATTTCTTTTTGATTGATATGCAGGTGCATTTGACTTGAGTTGCATTTGCCCTGAATGCACTTCCCTGCCTGGTGAGCCCCCCATGCATAGTCTGACGCTTCTGTTGTTAGGGTTTGGGTGGCAGGGGGTAGTGTGAATGGTAGTCTCTTGTTTTGGTTTTGGTGGCAGGCCTCTGCCCACCAAAGGAACTCTTGGCGTAGGAAAGGTATGATAGGAATCATTGCTTCTAGATCCTGAGAATGTTGACACCATAGGCTTTTTAGATACCATTATAGTTTCCTCATATGCAGTCTTGCATATGGAATTAGAAGAATGCAGGAGGCCATGAACCCCAAGGCTTGTAGTATTTGCCTTGCAGATAGCAGGGTTTTAGTGGCCACTTGTTTGAAGTAGGTTGTCAAATGAATTTGTTTCTCTGGCATGAGGAAAGCCATCTGGGAAGTTGTATTCAAGCTTGTTCCCAGGAATATAGTTTGTTGACAGGATACCAGGTGTGATTTCTCTTTGTTTATGGTGTACCCCAGACAGGTTAGTACCCTTTGTACAAAGGCCAGATGATTCAAAAGTATGTCCTGGCTTTCTGCCTGAATTAGACAATCGTCCAGGTATGGGTAAATCTGAATATTTCTTTGTCTGCAAAATGCAATGACTGGAGCTAGGCACTTTGTGAATACCCTGGGCGCAGTAGATAAGCCAAAGGGCAGTGCAGATAACTGATAGTGCGTACAGCCTGCTTTGAAGCGCAGGTATCTTCTGCAAGATTCCCTGATTGGGATGTGCAGGTATGCCTCCTTTAAATCTAGTGTTGCCAACCAGGCATCTTTGCCTAGCATAGGGAGCAACTGGTGAAGAGTCAGCATCTTGAATTTTGGAATCACCAAAAAGGTGTTTAGAGTAGACAGGTCTAGGCTAGGATGACATGAATCGTCTTTTCTGGGTACCAGGAAAAGTCTTGAGTAGAAACCTTGTCCCTTTTCCTCTTCTGGTACCAATTGAATAGCCCCCATGCTTAAGAGAGAAAGTACTTTGTTTTGTGCCTCTGCCCACTGATTTGGGGGTAGATCTGGCCACCCGCTTGGTGTTGGTAACGTGTGGAAGTGAAATCTGTATCCCTGGGGCACTATATTTAAAACCATTTGTCCTGGGTAATGAGTTCCCAGTTCTTGGCATGAAGAGCAATCTTTCCCCCCAAAAGGGCAGTCAGTTGATAAGTGCTTGGAAGTTTTAAAAGGAAGTCATTGAGACAGTTTACCATAGGGGGGGGTTTATTACTCCTAGATTTGGAAGTGGAGGCCCCCCCACTGCTTAGTCCTGTGCGTACCCTGGGACTGAAGCCTGGGAGTTCTGCTGGATCTGGGTTTGGACTGAGAAGGTCTGGAAGAGGCAGGAAAAGACCAACTCTTGGAAGGCCAATGTCTACTAAACCTTGGAGGTTGTACTTGTAAAAATTATTTAACAGTTTGCATAGATTTACCTTTTTCCTCCATCTTTTTAAGAACTTCTTCTGCCTTGTGGCCAAAGCAATGGGATCCAAAGATCTCTTCCTGGATTTTTCTACATTTTCAATTTCTTTGTCTCTCTTCTTCTGATCTAAACTCACATTCTCACTGGACTCCCTTGGTTTGTCCTTTTTCTTTACTTTTGGTTTGCCCTGTTTCTTAGCTTGAGAAGAGGCAGCAGTGGATGATGATGATACAGCAGGAAGTGAAGACACTGACACACAAGGAAGAAGACCTTTGACTACCAGCTTTTCCTTAGAGTTTGAAGGGCCTTAGTGTCAAAGTGTCAAAAGAGTCACAGGTATCATAATCGGTACTGAGATGGGCAGCTCCAATACAGCGGACACATAAGGAATGTGGATTTTGGGAAAATATTTTGTGCCCGCTCTCAGCACACTTCTTAAATTGCTGACCGTCAAACATCCTGAAAATGCTGAACCGATGGTACAGCCAAAAAACACAGCAAATATCCTAAGTAACTGAAAATAAAGGTACACAAAAAAAAAAAAAACAGAAGTAGCAGCTACCTGCAGGGAAGTACTACCACAAAGACAAGAAAACAACTGTCCTACAAGTATAACCCTAAACTCCATAGAAAACCAATCCTCCCCTGTTTTCTTATACTACAGCCTAGACCAAAAGTGCAACAGGAAAGAATCTAGAAATACATGTTTCTCAGTAGGAAAGGAGGTCCGCAGGACTGCAGATATACAAAAGGGTATGCCTTCTGAAGAATGCGCATTCGCACAAAACACATCTGATACTTCAGGTGGTAAATGAGATCTGAAGTACTAAGGTAGAGTGTAGGGAATTTTGGGTAGGGGAGGAGTCAGAGCACTGGATCCATGAAGCTTCAGAGATGGTTCTGAGGTCCAATCTGATCTGACAACTCAGGCTTTGAACCAGATGAAAATAAACTGCATCAGATAAGAAGCTTTATTAGATGAAGGGGTAGGGACTTATGCTGATAATCAGTGGAGTCTTACACTCACATCCAGCAATAAAACCTCTAAAAGTTTTGATAGTCTTGAAAACAACTGTAAGTCCCTGACACAGGAGTCATTTAAGTAGCATCTTCAATTCTTTTACAGCCTTATTTGATGATTCATCTTTGGTAGGTCTAAAAACTGTATCATTTTGTATACGTTTTTTCTTCTCTAGCATCCATTTTAAAGAGGAGTGAAGAACAATAAAAATAGTTTTAAACAAATAAACCGGTGTTAAAAAGACTAGAAATAGCCTACTACAGTCTCAAAGTCATATTTATTTAACTCTTTTAAAGTCGGAATGAAGACCTGTGAAGGAAATCAATAATTACATGGAAAATGAGTGCAAGTCACTATACAGCTGAAACTGCTCTATTGATTATGTGAGATCTAAAACACTTGAACCAGTGAGAAGAAGGCTTCTGGCAAAGATAGGTATATGAATGAGTGGCATGCACACATATGAAGGTTTAATGGAAAGCCGCCCAGTAGGGGACCAAATAAAGCCTTCAAAGGGATTATAACACTGTTCATAAAATTAAAAACAGAGTATAAATGATTACTCCACATCAAAATCACTTTAGCTAGCAGATCTAGAGACACACTCTCTCTCTGATCACCTCCCTGTGGGAGGAATAAAGAGACCTTGATGAAGTTTCCAGTAGTTTATTCAGTTAAGTAGGTACAGGGACGAGTATTCTAAAACTCTGACTGGGACAAAGAGAAGTTAAGTCGGTCATAAACCAAATATTACGATTTATCATTAATGCAACCTTACCCACACAAAATTATTTATTTTATTTACATTTTGTTGACCAGGTTAATCCCACTAAGCCGATGGCCCCTTTTCAGGGGAGATCTTAGATGGTATTGATACTGATTATGTGAAATTTGGTCAAGGCACCAGGTAATTTCCCTTGCTCTTTTCAATAAGTATCAAGGGACTTGAGCTACCACCAAATAAGGCAGATTGGGCCTCAGTTTAATGTCTATGAAGAATGGTACATTCAGGGGTGCAGAACTCATATTTTCCAGTTCTGCACTGTCAGTACTGGAAAACTGATCCAACTAGATGGCATGAGAATGCAGTCCACAACCTTCTGCACCAAAGGAGAGTGTGCTACCTGATGAGCTAATGAGACTGAAAAAGGGTCTAGGAAGTCCAGAGAAATTCATTTAGGGTGATTGCAGAATAATATGCTACAGCTTACTAGAGTAACTACAGGAGTGGACATATGCAGATGAACCAGAAGGATTGCTTAACAATTGTAAAGCAATCTACAAATAGCCAGACTATAATCGAAGTTCAGCAGCTCAAATTATATTACAATGCAGTTATTGGGTATACAGTGTTTATGATTCATGTTTCCCCAAATCTTGCAGTCCTGATCAATAGAGCTTTACAATACACATGGTTATTTAATATAAAATACTTGGCATATCCTGGCAGAACCACTCCTCAAACTGTTTAATCTAAGTACAGCTATAGGTTTTATCTCTTAGGTTTGGTGCACTGCAGTAGTGATGTCATTCCATAGACGTGATCATACTGCTAAACCTGGAAATTATAGCTGCAGCAGGCTAACGATTCTCATCTACAAAGCCATGGAACATATCATAAAGGACCTGATAAACTCTGATATCAAAACTCTCACTAGACTTGATCTGCAGCAGTTTGACTTTGTTAATGGCACATTGTGCCTAAAACATTTGTAAAGTTCTTTGACAGAGTTACACAGACTATTGACAGCAGCTAATATATGAATATGACAACCCTCTACCTAGTGAAGGTGTCTGGCACCAGACCTTTATGTTTTCACACTGACGGTGAGTAATCATTTAAAACAGTCTTGCTCATTCTCTGAAGTGTTGCAGTCTTGGAATCTACAGAAATCAGAACATTTAAGCCCAATCAAATCAATACAACATCTACAACACAAATACGAGAAAAGACTCCATTTAGCTATCACTCCTAAGTAAAAGAACAGAAAAGCACGCAAACAACTGTTGAGCAGCTGAAGAGAACTCAGAGATGGGGAGGCATGGCTCAGGAAAAGAAAAGCTCTCACTATCAAGGACAAACTCATCCAGCTCCTATTTTGTTGTGTCTACCCCCCTTCCTCAGAAATGCTGCAACCTCGAAACAGGTTTATATCAGTTGGCAAGTTGGGTTGGAAGTGGTTAAAAACTGGGAAGTACCACTCTTACAGGATATGCAAACTTAACAAAATAGGATCTGAATGAACTTTACCCTCAATATTAAGGACCAAACTCCCCTAGGAAGTCATAGGCAAATGAGGTATGTGGAGTCTGGTAAGTGAAAGCTACAGCAGCAATGGGAGTGAGAATGAGACAAAAGTAGAGATGACAAAAGATAAAGCGAAGGCAGACCTTAGAAAAAAAACTGATGGTAGAGGAAAGATGAGGACGCAGGGGAGAAGGCATAAACTTCAAGAGAGGGAGTG
Source organism: Protopterus annectens (assembly GCF_019279795.1). Taxonomy (NCBI): domain Eukaryota; kingdom Metazoa; phylum Chordata; order Ceratodontiformes; family Protopteridae; genus Protopterus; species Protopterus annectens. The sequence goes on along the minus strand of NC_056741.1, from coordinate 1,394,567,504 downwards.
GCAGATGCAGCCAAGAAATGTTTTTCCATGATTATGGTAGAGAGAAAAGAGGAAAAATGCAGTAATGCAGGAATTGGTCAAGCCAGGAAGAAAAACTTCACAATCTTTGGATGTCAGACAGGCACATGTGGTGCAGGAACAGTAAAGGGAACAAATGCAGGAAGCCTCCAAATGGGAGAAAAAGAAGAGCATGGACAGTCCAGTACAGGAAAAGTCAGCACAGGCAGTATGACAAGAATGGACAGGAGATGTAGCTAAGGCTTATAAGAGGAGAGCAGTTGGGCACTACCATTAAAAGGGCATGGTGGGGCAAGAAAGTGGAGTTAGCTGCAGTTGAGATAGATGTTTCTAGGTCTGACGTTATACAGGACAAACCGAGTAGTGACCAAGCAGTCACAACAGGAAGGGAGTGCTCACCTTGTGCTTCATATTGGCAGGGGAACTACTACAGAAACATCCAAAAAGAACAAAAAAGTTAGCTGAAAGCGCAGTGATGTGGGCAGCATGGTAGCATCCTCTAAAGTCTCATCAGTGTCCAAAGGCTAGCAGGACTATAGGAATGATAGGATAGATATGTCAATACAACTGCAACCTGGGCAAACTACAGAGGATAGAGCAGGGTTATTATTAGATATACCACATGAAGGAAAGATAGCTAAAAGGAGAACTGAGGTGACAGCATATGTCACACAGGACACACAGTGAAATGGCACAAGTTATAGAACTGTAGAATAACAAAAGGAAGGTAAGGACTAACACTTTGGAAATTTACGTAGCTTAGCAATCAGGATGGAAAAGTGAAGAAGAACAGGGATAATGGATAGACAGCGCCTACTGTCCCATTTATGCATCAGTATATATCAACAACTGTGCAAATGACAGGATAAAATTGCAAACAGTAAGAAAAAAAATGTATAATAAGAGCAACTTCCAAAATCTAGGTGGCGCAAACAGGTATCAAGGGCCAGAAGAGAAAATAATAAAATTAAACTTGCAGAAGAGGAATATGCATTGCTGAACAAGAAATCAGCAGGAGAATAAAACAGAAAGAATTCTAGACGAATATGATGGAATCTTAAAAATTGGCAGTCAGGCAACCTGACATAAATATTTAATACATATTGGTTAGGATATGGATTACCATGACTATGAATTCAGGCCAAAATTACTAGTGTTTCTGCTAAATTCAACTAAATGCTCATGCTTTGGACAACCCACTCTTCACTCACAGCTTTATCCCTCATTCCTACATGCACACATAACATAAGCCCTACATGCAATCTTCTGCCTTAATCCATGTAAATTTTGAAAATAGCTGGTAATATAATGGTTTATTAATGGCAATGCAACAGTGAACCGAATGTTTCATTACAATTTTGTTAGTCATACTTACTCGTACTCATATGTATGTGCATAAGTGACCTGGCTAATGTTCTATGTATAATGTTCCTGTTATTTTTGTAAAATGGATGCAATTACTGTCATCTGGGCTGTGGCTGAAATGGGTCCTGTTGGACCACACCACAACCCTATTTAACAAACTTAATACATAAATTACCGAGAACTGGAAAAATGAGTGGTGCCAATCCATGAAGGAAAGCCAGGACTGCCCAGAGAAATGCAGACTGGTTAGTTACACCTCATTGGCAGGAAAGGCCATGAAAAAAGATAATGGGGGAAATCCTACCGAACTTCCAGAAAGACAGCCAATGCCAGAATGCTAACCATGATGAATTCAAAATTAGGGCATCCTGTCAGTCAAATCTAAGCAAGCTCCTTGATTGTGTTACATTAGAGATGAGTCAAGGATAACCTGTAGATGTCCTCTACATGGATTAAAACTTAAAGAATGGCAGGAATCAGCACAAGTGATTGCGTTTGATTACTATAAACATTTATAACGTCTAAGATGTGTTTAAACTTGCTTCAAAGTTTAAAAAAAGATATGGGCAAAATACATGTTACTCTATGAATTTTTATCTTTCTAGCTCTTATTTAGCAGATATCTGCAAAAGGTCTGGTTTAACTATTACTATTTAGTACCTGATATTACGGAAATAATTTAATGTTTGCTAGGCTACCATAACAATATGCATTTATAGTTAAAGTAAGTTTCCAAGGGAGGCATATTTTACACCTGTGGGTGTTTTAATATTTGTGTATTTTTAAATATATATATATATATATATATATATATATATACACACACACACACACACACACACACACACGTATGTGCATATATATATATATATATATATATATATATATATATATATATATATTGTAATTTCAGCTGCACTTGAAAAGATCTAGGAATATTGATGGATAAAGAATTTAAATTATAAGTAATAAATTATAGGACAATAAATTTGATTAGTAATAAAATAATCTAATAAGTATATTTCAACAAGCATGTGAGAGAGATATATGATTTATATGAGAAAGGAATAAGAACTCTCTACTATAATTTAAAAACCAGTGAGGAAGATGCACTTAATTCTTTGTTGAAGAACAATAGTATAATTATAAAAAATGCAGATAAAGGTGGAGTAATTGTTGTTATGGATAAAATGCTGTATGATAATGCCATTTTAGATTTATTAAGTAGTATGAATACATATGATCAAATAAATAACTTAAAAGTGAAGGATATCATGAGCGTTAGTAATCATGTGTATGGAATGTTTTTAGATGGTTATTTAATAAATGATTTTTCCACATACCTCCACCCTGTTATGGTTATATATACTATGGATTGCTCAAAATCCAAAAATCCTTGTAAAAACACCTATGACACCTACTGTCTCTAAAAGAGGTTGGATCATGGAACTTATCTCAAAATATTTGGAAGGAAAGTTAAGGGTAATTTTATTAAAATCAGTTATATAAAAGATAGTATGGATTTTCTGAAACAGCATAATGTAAACAATATATCTGTGGTAAGAAAAATATATGCTTCTAATAAACATGCATACCAAGCATTTAATAAAAACATACTATGAAAATCACTTGATCACAAATGAAATATCTACACATAATATGAATATTATACTAGATAAATACATGTATAAAAGACATGCATATGGATGGATCAAACAAAAATTAATTTGTAATTATCCTAATTAATACCAATTACATAAATGCACATACACATACAGATGCCCTGGAACAATTAGTCAAGAGTACCCACTAGGGAGAATAACACCTTGGATCTTGTCTTTACTAAAATGGGAGCACCGTGCACTGCTTTTTGCATAGTTTCATCACTTGTAAGGTCTGACCATTAAGCAGTCTCCGTCAAAATAAAACTGAAACCAGAGATCCCTTCCACCCAAGGTACCTTTACAAAATGTCTTTAAGACAAAATACCTACTCCTAAGTCATACATTAGCAAGCTTCAAATCCTTAAACCTATTTAACTCCACTGAATACGCGGAAAAAAGAAGTTATGTTCTTACCATAATGTTCCATCTGTGTTGTTGATCTTCATTCATTCTTGACTGTTGGGTCTTGGTTCCATCCTCAGAACCGAATCAGCTGTTGTAACAATCTCACGCCAGTCAGAAACTCTCAAGTTAAGGGAACCCATAGTACCCCTCTTCCCTTCTCCTCAGATTGAGTTTTGCCTGTAGAAGTAAAAGGTAGAAATAAAAGTAGAAGCTTTGTCTCAGCACTTCCCTACTGAAATATCAGGACTAGGTACGAACCTCCAGGAGTCTTTGGAGAGGGATGGAGAGTGGGATGTCAAGAATGAAGGAAGATCAGCAACACAGATGGAACGTTATGGTAAGAACATAACTTCTTTATCTGATGTTGTTAATCTTCATTCATTCTTGACTGTTGGGACAGAGTCCCTAGCTACTTTATGTCCCGGGAGGCCCTATGGAAGGATATTCCTGAGCAACATAGAGCCAAAGGATGCTCTTCCCCTGGAAATCGTATCCAATTTGTAATGAGTGATAAAGGTATGCAGGGCAGCCCAAGTGGCCGTTGCACAAACTTCATCCATAGAGGCTCTACAATGGAAGGCTACTGAAGTGGCAAATGATCTAGAAGAATGAGCCTTGACTTTTGTCGATAGATTCAGTTTACGTTCGTCGTAAACAAACATGATGCAATCTCTCAATCATTTTAATAAGGTAACTTTGGAAACTGATTTGCCCAACTTAGTGCCTGAAAAGGAAAGAAACAGTCTGATTTTCTAATCAGCTTCATTCTATTCAAGTAAAAACGTAATTGTCTGTGCACATCCAACACATGTAAGCAATATTCTCCCTTGTTTGAGAAATTTGAAAAGAAAACTGGTAGGTCTATAGTTTGGTTAATATTCAAGTCCGATACAACCTTGGGAAGGAAAGAGGGGTTGGTTCTAAGTGATACTCTCTGTTTGTGAAAAATAATGCATGGATGTTTCACGCTTAAGGCTTGCAATTCTGATATTCTCCTGGCTGACGTGATGGCTACCAGAAAAAGGGTCTTCCAAGATAAGAATTTGATATCACAGGTGGCTGCTGGTTCAAAGGGTTGACAGATTAAACTTTGTAAAAAAAAGAAGTTATGTCTTACCATAACATTCCATCTGTGTTCTTCTTCTTTCATTCATCACTGATGGGTTTGGTTCCAAGCTCACAGAACCGAGTCGGCCTATTACCAAGCTCGCACCAGCCAATAAACTCTTGAGCTAAGTCTCTGCCTAGAATGCCCTTCTCCCCGTTACCTCAGATTGAGTTTGCTATAGAAAAGGAAGTAAAGCCGAGGCCACTTCTGCACAAATACCCTAGGACACCACTTAGACCCAAAGCATCCCCCAGGAGCCTTTGGAGGGGGAAGGAGGGTGGGAAGTGATGAATAAAAGAAGATGAACAACATAGATGGAATGTTATTGTAAGACATAACTTCTTTATCTGATGTTGTTAATCTTCTTTCCATTCATCATTAATGGGACAGAATTCCATGCTACTTGAGATCCATGGGTGGCCCTTATGGAAGGACATTCCTGAGTACCATTGAGCCGAAGGCAGCTCTCCCTCTGTAGACCAAGTCCAATTTGTAATGATTGATAAAGGTAGGAGGCTTAGCCCAAGTAGCTGCTGCACAGATGTCATCCATGGAAGCCCTGGAATGGAATGCTACAGATGTTGCCATAGATCTAGTGGAGTGAGCTTTAACTTTTGGCATAGGTTCATTATTGAGGGAATAGATGAAACGTATGCAGTCCCCTAGCCATCTTGATCATGTAACCTTGAAAACAGCCTCTCCAATTTTGGGCCCAGAAAAAGAGATGAAAAGCTGTTCAGGTTTGGTCCTGTCTAGGTAAAATCTCAGTTGTCTATGTACATCTAAGGAGTGAAGGCAATACTCTCCTCTATTGGCAAAATTCTGAAAAAAACACCGATAGATCAATGCTCTAGTTAATGAAGAATTCAGAAACAACTTTGGGAAGAAAGGATGGATTCCTCAGAAGTGATACTCTGTCTTTATGAAAGATCAGATAGCGCCTCTTGATACACAATGCCTGCAGCTCTGAGACTCTTCTGGCAGTGGTAATGGCTACCAGGAACAATGATTTCCAAGACAAAAACTTTAGGTCACATTTCACAGCAAGTTCAAAGGGTTTTTGAGTCAAAGACTGAAGGACTAGAGTGAGGTTCCATGGTTCCACAAGCTGTCTGACAAGAGGCCTGATATGAGGTCCCTTGAGGAAAGCCTTGCAAAGGCGTAAAGAGATAAGAGGGATGCCATCTATACCATTGTGGAAACTGGAAATTGCCACTAGATGCACTCGTACAGTAGAGGCAGAGGTTCCATTATCAAAAAACTTAGCCCAGTACTGAAGCACTGCAGTAAATGGAGCTGAATATGGGTCTAGCATGTTATCCTTGGACCAGATGGAGAACCTTTTCCATTTATCCTGATATAGTCTTCTGGTGGATGGTTTGTGAGAGGCCAGAATGATGTCTCGAACAGGCGAGGAGAGATTAGCTTGCCTGGCAACTAGTAGAAGTGGAGAAACCAAGCTGTCAGCTTGAGACTAGACAGATTTGGGTGACTCAACTCTTGGGGGTGAGTAATCAGATCTGGAAGAGAGTCCAGAATCCATGGCTGGTATACTAGGTGAGGCCGAAGGAAGGGGAAACAAACTTGTCAAGGCCAGAATGGGGCTATGAGGATCACGTTGCATCTCAACCGAAGAGCTTTCTTTAGAAATTGTGGGATCAGGGGGATGGGAGGGTAAGCATAAAGAAATCTTGTGGGCCAATCATGGATCAGAGCATCCCTCAGTGACTCCCCCTCCAGGGAAAGTAGGGCAAAATAGCTGGTGCACTTGGTGTTTGATGGGGAAGCGAAAAGATCGCAGCAAGGTTGGCCCCAGTGGCTGAAGATTACAGACGCCACCTCCGGGTTGAGGGACCACTCATGGGGCATGAGGATGCATCTGCTCAGTTTGTCCGCAATCACGTTGGAGCTCCCCAGGATATGCGTTGCTATCAAAAAGCAGTTGGAAACTATCGCCCACTGACAAATTATCATGGCTTCTTGACACAGGGGTAGGACTTGGTTCCTCCTTGCTTGTTGATATACCAGACCACTGCCATATTGTCTGATTGAACTGCAATTGCCCCGGAAGGGAGAGCAGAATGGAAGGCCTGCAATGCTAACAGCACAGCTCTCAGTTCCAGAACATTAATATGCAGATTGACCATGTGCCTTGGACAGTCTTTCCCTGGAAATGGCCCCCACACCCGATCAGGGAAGCATCCGTGGTCACAATGGCTGTGGGCTGAGGAGGTTGAAATGGGCAACTCCAAAGTTCTACATCTGGCCTCATCCACCAAAGCAGGTTCTGTTTGTAGGAGTTGGTTATTTGAATCTGGTAATCGAGGGGGTGACAGTTTGGGAACCATTGACACAGAAGGAGCCACTGCAGAATCTGCATATGTAGCTTTGCTAGTGGCACTATTGGGATTGATGCAGCAATAGAACCTAGGGCCTGAAGAACTTCCCTTGCAGAGACTGTTGTTTGAGAGAGTATCACCCGGAGTTGAAGACTCAATCGATGGAGTCTGTGACTTGGGAGTGATACCAGACAGGACTGAGTATTGAACACTGCTCCAATTAACTCTATTTATTGTGTACAGGTAAGGTTTAATTTCCCCAATGCATCGTTATTCTCAACAATTTTGCCAGAGAGAGAGTATAATGTAGTGCTGTTACCAGAAGATGCTCGGTGGGGGCAGTAAGGAACCAGTCATCCAGCTATGGAAACACCTGGAATCCTTTTAGTCTCAAGTGAGCTGTTACCACTGCCATGCATTTCGTGAACACTCTGGGGGCTGTAGAGACACCAAATGGCAGGGCACGGAAATGATAATGACTGGCTCCTAGCTGGAAGTGAAACAGACTCCTGGAGCATTTGTCCATCTTGATGTGGTAATATGCATCCTGGAGATCTACAGAGCACATTTAATCACCTCCTCTTAAAAAGGGAAGAATGTACTGAACTGTGACCATCCGGAATGTGGTTTGGGTGACAGACTTGTTTAAGCTGTTGAGATCCAAAATGGGTCTCCAGTCCCCTGTCTTTTTTGGGTCCAAAAAGAATCTCGAGTAAAATCTGGATCCACGCTGGTCTGGTGGGACTGGTTGGATGACTATTTTTTGAGAGAGCTTTATAATCTCTGAAGCTGCTTCTTCCTTTTGACTGGGTGGAACGTCGGGAAGTTTTCTTGGAAATTTTGGCTGACAAGAAAGGGGAATGGTGTAACCTCTGGTGATAATGCTCTGCACCCAACGATCAGTGGTGATAGATTGCCAGGCAGCTTAGTGCAGAGAGAAACAACTCGTGACTGCTTCCAAAGGTAAGCAATTGGGCCGCTCCTCAGGAGCGCTGATAAGGCTGTCCAGAGAGAGTGTCCCTGGAGCCTTGGTTACGAGGACCCCCCCCTCTGCCTCTATAGGGGCGTCTTCCGGAATTGTTACCCCCTCTGCCTCTGGGAGTATCACCACCACATGCAGCACGGAAAGGACCCTAAGATTTCTTATGCCACATTTTCCCACTCCCCTGATTCCTGGAGAAGGTACGTGGAGGGTTGGAAAACCGTAGACCTATGGCAGACAGGGTTCTTCCATTTTGCTTGCACCTGGCCAGCTTGTCCTTCACTTAGGAGCCAAAAAGGGACGAAGCTTTGCAGGGAGCATTCAGAAAGGAAGACTTGAAGGGATCCATGAAGTCACAAATGCGCATCCAGGCATGACGCCTCATAACAATGCCTGAACCCACTGCTCTAGATACCCCTTCGGTCGCATGTGACAGCAACCTCATGGACGTTTTGGATATTGATTCCAGGGTTGCAAGCTGCGAGGCCACTTTGTTCCTGACCTCGTCAGACAACTATCCTGCGAGTGACCCAGAGAGTTTGGAGATCAAGTCCTTCTGGAGCCTCGTAAAATGTGCCAAATAATTCAGGGATTGTATAGCAAAGGTCCCTGATGCAAAAACACACTTCCAAAGTCTATTCACCACTCGGGACTCCCTGTTGGGTGGGTGGACAGTGGGACTTTCCTCAACCAACTCCTTTTTCATGGCTGCCGCCACCACCCTAGCATCAACTGATAACCCTTTGGACCAATGCGGGTTCTCCTCGGGAGGGGAAAGAAATTTGTCTGGTCTCCAGGGGATTGCCTCAATGAAATCAGGGTTCTTCCAGGCGCACTGCACAATGAGATGGATGAGCTCGTCAACAGGCAGGGTCACCCAAGAGGTAGAAGGCCGGGTGCAAAAACCCTGCAGGAACACGGACTCATCAGACGAAGGGTTGCAGGGCTTCCAGTCATCTCTCTGCTTTAACATTTCCAGGATGTCTCTGAAGGAGACATCATCAGTAGGTGACCGTGGGAACCTTCACCATCATCGTAATCCGCGTCTTCCCTTAAGGACTCCTCAGGTGAGTCCATGTGCGTCCTCTTGTATGTCTTCTTTTGAGGGGGCTCCTCAAGGGGGGGGGGCTCTGAGGAGGACTCGGAAGAGCGGGTACCCAGAACAGGGGTGTCCTGCAGCTTCTCTGTCCAGTGTCCTGAGGGGGTGGTCTGTGACAGCTGTAGCTCAGAGGGTAAAAACTGGGGTTCCGACATCAAAGGAGTGCTGCCAGAAGCAAGAGTCCCCTCCGTCGCGCAGAAGGCAGGCCTGCCCGAAGAGGGATGGGAGCCCAGAACCGAGAAAGACAACCTCGGGACCGGGGTCACACCCCATTCCAATGAACCCACGCCTACGAATGAAGCCTCAAGCAGGATCGGCGTGGACACGGCTATCGGTGCCAAGGATGGAACAGAGGAGATAGGCGGCTCCATACCCCAGGCTGATGCACCTGTCCCCCAATCCCCAGATTGAGGAAGGACAGGTTCAGCGGGAGCCAAAGACAAAAGGGACAAACTCAGAGCCAGAGTAAGATGCACCACAGGCGCCAAGGTGATGGGTTCCAAGAAGGATGTCGGAGCAGAAGGCTTCAGAACCAAGATGGTTGAAGGAGGAGCGTAAGATGGAGTCTGTGGATAAGGCAACTCAATTCCTGCCGATGGATGGGTCTTAGAAAGTGAGGGAATCCCCCCAGCTAGCAACAGCTGGTCTACAAGACGCACCAAGTAGTGTTCCGAAAGGCTCCTAGTCGATCTTGTGGATACTCCAGATGGAGAGTCAGGATGTTCGAGGAATGGGCTATACGCTTGACCCAGAAATGGATCTATGGAAGGGGAGTATCAGGTCCATGGTGCAAAGTGTGCCAGCACTGAAGTCTCTTGTTTCAAGACCAGAAGTAAAGGGGTCAAATCCAGTGAAGTCGATACAACACTCGGTGCCGAAGTAGCACTCTGAGCCGAAACGGTCGGTTCCAAAATGGAAACTAATGGCGCAGTCGAAGGTGTGTCCTGAGCCGAAGTGGCCACAGGTGCTGAAGTTGAAATAGGCGTAGTAAGGTCTATGATCTGTGCCAGAGGCAGGACCAGTACCAAAACAGGCACCGGTATTGAAGGTTTTGAGATGGTTGAGCTGAAGAGGCAGATTTATACTCCGAAGATAACTTTGGGACCTTTGATTTCCCAGGCTTGCTCTGATCACCCGGTGGTGAAGAAGGAACAGAGTGGGATCTCTTTTTGTCCTTAGAAGGAGGGGTTGAGACCTCCATCGCAGAAATGGCCTCTGAGAAGGGAGACTTGACTAACCCTTTCAGAATGAGTTTATTTTTGCACTCATTAAGACTGCGTTGACTGAAACTCTGACAAATGTCACATGGAGGCTGCACTGAAAGGTGGGGCACTCCCAAACATTATACACAGTCACCATGAGAATCACTGTTAGGTAACTTGCCCTTACAAGAAGTACAATGCTTAAAACCTAAAGTACCCTTCTTATCCGACATCTTGATACAAAAACACCACAGGTCAGCTGTATAATCCAACTATAGTGAAGTCAACTCTGTTCAAAAAATCACAAATATAAAAATAAACTGGTATGTAGAGAACAGAAGAGAAGGGAAACACCTGAATAAAAGTCAAAGCTAACAGGTTAAGCAGGAGAAACAATACCAACTATGGTACTGAAAAACACTACAAGGGTAAGGGAGGAAAGGCCGTACCAACAATCGTACTTGAAAGTTTACCAATGGTAACAATGGGTAGAGAGGAAATAACAAGGTTAGACAGAAGAAAAGACCCTAGAAATACTAATCGCTTAATAAAATATGAAGATATCCAAAATTTTTCACACAAATATCAAAAAAGTTTCACTTAGCTGAGAGCTCAGCTGAAACACGGCTTTACGGCTACATGGCAAACGAGATCTGAGATAACAGGGAGAAGAGCATTCAGGGCAGAGACTTAGCTCGAGAGTTTTTTGGCTGGGGCAAGCTTGGTAATAGGCCGACTTGGTTCCGAAGACTTGGAACCGAACCCATCAGTGATGAATGAAAAGATTAACATCAGAGCTAATGTTAAATTCCAAGGTTCAAAGGGCTCTTTAAAGGGTTGTTTCAGATGCAAAACGCCTTTCAAAAAGGATTTGCAAGGCAATGAGACATTAAGGAAAAGTCATCAAAGCCATTATGAAAATTGGAAATAGCAGCTAAGTGAACCCTAAGAGTAGAAGCTGAAGCTCCTTTTTTGGAAAATGGTAGACAAATATTCTAAAACATTATCAAGTGAGGCTGAAAAAGGGTAAATTTTCCCTGTAAGAGACCACTGGACAAATCTATTCCATTTACTTAAATAAAGTATTCTGGTTGTTGGTTTATGTGAAGCCAGAAGAATCTTCTGAAATGGGGAAGATAGATTTTTCTGCCTGGCAATTACTGGAAGTGGAGGTATCAAGCCGTCAGCTTGAGACTGTATACGTTTGGATGGACCATCCCCTGTGGGTGGGGACAGCAGGTCTGGGGTTGGGTCCAGAGTCCACGGACGGTGAACCAGATGAGGCAAGAGAAAGGGAAACCAGAAATGTCAGGGCCAATAAGGCGCAGTGAGGATTGCTCTGCTTTTCAACCGGTAGGCTTTCTTCAAGAATTGGGGAATCAGGGAGAGGGGCAGAAAGCAGTCGTGGGGGCCAATCTTCTGGAAAAGCATCGCTCGTGGACTCCCCCTGAGGGGTGGACAGGGTAAAGTAGCTGCTGCACTTGTAGTTTATGGGAGAAGCAAACAGATCACAGCAAGGCTGACCCCAGCAACGGAAAATCTTCATCACTACATTGGGATTGAGAGACCACTCATGAGGCAGGAGAATGCATCTGCTCAGTTTATCTGTAATCATGCTGGAATTCCCAGGAATGTGCATTGCTATCAGAAAGTGGTTGGATGCTATCGCCCATTGCCACATTCTTAGGGCTTGCCGACATAAGGGGTAAGATCTGGTTCCTCCCTGTTTGTTGATGTGACCACTGCCATGTTGTCTGACTGGACAGCAACGGTCTCCAAAGGAAGGGTTGACTGAAATGCTTGCAATACTAAAACCACGGCCCTCAGTTCTAGGATGCTGATATGCAATTTGGCCTCTAAACGGGACCAAGTGTCTTGGACGGTCTTTCCCTGAAAATGCCCCCACCCCATCAGGGATGCATCCTTGGTGACTACGGCCTTGGGCTGAGCGGAGGTGAAAGGGCAACTCCATTGTTCATATTCTAAGTTCATCCACTACATTAGATCCTGCTTGTATCTGTTGGTTACGCGGATTAGGTAAGACATCGGGTGTGTTAACAGAGACCACTGTGATGCCAGGAGCCACTGAAGCAACATCATGTGTTACCTTGCTAATGGAACTAGAGTGAATGTCGCAGCCATTGACCCTAGAAGGTTTAAGACTAAGCAAGCTGGGACTTTGTCATGAGGGAGTATCACTTGAAGCTGTGACCTTAACCTTTGTAGCCTGTGAAGGGGTAGTGCAGCTATACAGGAAATGGTGTTGAATGTTGATCCAATGAAGTCTATCTCTTGCGTGGGTGATGGCTTTGACTTTTCCCAGTTTATTGAAATGCCTAATCACTCTGTAAGGTCTAGGACAGAGTCCAAGGCATGAAGCAGTAGATGCCTGGTGGAGGTGGTGAGGAGCCAGTCGTCTAGCTAGGGAAACACATGGAATCCTTGTAACCTTAGATGAGCTATAACCACTGCCATGCATTTGGTGAACACTCTGAGGGCTGGGTGAGACCAAATGGCAGTGCACAAAATTGGTAGTGACCGGCTCCCAGCTGGAAGCGGAGGTATCTAATGGAGCGTTTGTCCATCTTTATGTGGTAATACACATCCTGGAGATCTATACAGCACATCCAATCGAATTTCTCCAGAAATGGAAGCATAGAATGTACCATGACCATTGGGAATTTTGTCTGTCGAATAAACTTCTTCAAGACACTGAGATCTACAATTGACCCCTGTCTTTTTTGGCACTAAAAAGAATCTAGAGTAAAATCCAGACCCTGTTTGGTCTGGTGGGACTATTTGGATGACTCTCTTTTGAAGCAGCTTTTGAATTTCTTCTGCTGCCATGTCCCTCTGACTAGGTGGAACATCGGGGATTCACCTTTGTGGCTTTGGATAGAGATCAAAGTGGATATGGTAACCTCTGGAAATTATCATCTGCACCCAGGAATCCACTCTTATTGACTGCCAGGCTAAGTGGTGCAGAGAGAATCTTCCCCCAACTGCCTCCAGAGGTAGGCAATTGGGCCGCCGCTCAGGAGCACTGGTAGGGTTGTCCAGAGAAGGAATCTCTGGAACCCTGGTTATGCGGGGCCCCCTCGGCCACAGGAGGGGTGTCTCCCATGTGAGTTCCACCCTCTGCCCTGGGGGGGGGGACTCACCACATGTGTCCCGAAAAGGCCCTTGGGACTTCCTGAACCCCATCTTCCCACTCCTCTGATTCCTAGAGTAAGGTCATTGAGGAGTTGAAAAACATATGCCCACAACAGAAAGGGTCTTTCCGTCCTTCCCACACCTGACTAACGTGTCTCTTACTTTGGGACCAAACAACAAGGTAGCATCAACAGGAGCATTAATGAAGGAAACCTTGAAGGAGTCTGCAAAACCACACAAGCGCATCCAGGCATGATGCCTAATGGCAACCCCTGTAACTGCTGCCCTAGCCATCCCTTCGGCTGTGTGAGCAATAAGCCACATGGACAAGTTGGATATCGATTCTAGGGTTGCAAGCTGGGAGGCAACTTTATCACGTATCTCATCAGGCACTGCTCCTGCCAAGGTGCCTGAGAGATCAGTGATCAGGTCCCTTTGAAGATGGGTAAAATGTGCCAAGACGTTCAACGACCATATGGCAAAGGTCGTTGAAGCACAGACCTGCTTCCCAAATCTGTTCATCGTCTGATACTCCCTGTTTGGAGGATGAACAGTTGGACTCTCCCCTGTGAGTTCCTTCTTAGTGGCTGCCACCACCACCATAGCATCTACCGCTAAGCCTTTAGACCAGTGGGGCTGGTCCTCTAGTGCAGAAATAATTTTGTCCAGTCTCTGGGGGACTGGCTCTATAGTGTCAGGGGCCTTCCAAGTATGCTGCACAATGAGCGTGACCACATCATCGGCAGGTGGGGTCACCCAGGAAATAGAAGAATGGGCACGAAAAGCCTGCAAGATAACATATTCCTCTGAGGAAGGGTTGGTGGACTTCCAATCACCCCTGTGTTTTAAGATTTCCAGGATGTCTCCAAAGGAGACATCTTCAGGGGTTGACCATGGGGACCCTTCCCCTTCATCGTAATCTGTATTGTCGGTGAGAGATTCTTCTGTAAGATCTAAGTGCTTCCACTTACATGATCTCTTAAGGGGTGGCTCTTCAGGGGGAAGGTTTGAGGAGGATGCCGAAGAGAGGGTAACCTGCGGTAGGGTGTCTTGCTGTTCCTGTGTCCACTGTCCGAATGTAGTAGACTGTGATAGCTGCGAGCCAGAGAATAAATAGATATGACAGTCTGATGGAGTGGATGCCAACTGTGAGCCTGCTGAGGTGAGCACTCTTTCCATAACCTGGAAGGCAGGCCCACCTGCAGACAGATGGAAGGCCGGAACAGAGAAAGACAACCTCGAAGCCGGAGTCACACACCGCTCCAATGAGCCCATCTCCAGAGAAGGAGCCCCAAGAGGACTCAGAGCTGTCAAAGCAACCAGAACCGTAGACAGAGCCATGGAAAAAGTCAGTGCCATACTAGGGATTCCAGAGCCGGCAGCCAAGTCATGGTCCCGTAGGTGGGTAGGCTCAAGCAGAGTCAAGGTTCACAGAGTGGCTTCCGGGACAGAGGTGAGATTCACCATCAGTACCAACAAAGCTGGTACCGGGAGAGGTGGCGGTGTCGAGGGCTCCAAATCCTGCAGGGAGGATGAAGGAGGAAGATAAGTTGGAGTCCTGGGAGAAAAAGCCTCAGCTCCGGTTGGGAGGAAGGTCCTAGATGGGGTTGGAATACTTTTGGCCACCAAGAGGTGATCCACCAGTCTAACTACATCAAGCTCCAAAAGGCTCCTGGTGGAATGAACAGACATCCCTCGAGGGAGATTCAGGGCATTCGAGAAATGGACTGAGCTGCTGACCAACAAAGGGGTCAAAGGATGGGGAATATCGAGTCCTGGCTATGTGTTTGACCTTCGGCACTGAAGTTGACTGACCAAAAGCTTGTGTTGGTGGAGGGGGAGTGGCCAGTTTTATAGGGGGAAACTATTGTTGGTGCCGAAAGAGTCTTGGGTATCATTAAAAGGATCGGTACCATAATAACTTTCATTGGTTCCATGAGAATAGATGGCATCATGGAAGGGAGCATAGACTACAGTGCAGAGACTGTTGTCGGTACCAATCTGGTTTCTTTTGACTTCGGTTCCAAAGAAACATGGCCATTGGAGAATTTCAGTTCCTGAGATTGAGGAGACATTGGGACTGAATGGCTCCTCTTTTTTGGTTCTTTCTTAGGAGGTTTTGACACCTCTGCCTCAGACAAAGCCTCAGAAAATGGGGTTTTTAACAAACCTTTTAGGATCAATTTGTTACGACGCTCTGCAAGGGTCCAGGCACTAAAATCCTTACAGAGCTCGTACAGAAGCCAAATTTCTAAGTGTGGCACTCCCAAAGAATAAATGCAGGAAATATGCCCATCAGGGTTGAGCATCTTTCTGCCACATTTGTCACACTAATTGAAACCAGCTGTACCTTTTGTTTTCTCAGCCATTGTAACTACTACAAAATAAACTGCCGTTCACACATATCACCAACATGCACACACACAGCTGTGAAAAGAAGTCAAGTTAAGGGGATTTTTTTTTTTTTTTTTTTTTTTTTAAAGTGTACCAGCGATGGCAGTAAAAGAAATACCCAGAAGGGGTAAGAAAATACCAACAATGGTATTTGAGAATTACCAAAGGTATGAAGGAAGGGAGGGGCCTATGCCAACTATGGTAATTACAAAATACCAAAAGGTAAAACAGTACTCTCACACACACCATCAGTCACTAATTAAGGAATAGAATATCAAACGACCAAGAAAATATTAAAGGTAGGCGAAATATATTAACAAAAATAAAGCACTTAGCTTGAGAGCATTGTTTGACATGTCCTGAAACTCTATGCGGAAAACGAGATCTGGGGAGAAGAGAAGAGAAGAGGGCACTATAGGTAGCCCTAGCTAAAGAGTTTCTGGCTGGCGCGAGCTTGTTGCACAGATGAGTCATTTCCGAGGATGGAACAGAGACCCAACAGTCAGGAATGAATGAAGATTAACAACATCAGAATGAATGAAGATTAACAACATCAGATCATACATCACTACACTATACCAGCATGTAAGCAGCTGTATCCCTTAGGAACAAGTGCAGGACAAAATCCAAAAAAAAAACATGGTAGAACCATAACATCAACAAGCTTTACAAAAAAAAGGAAAATAATTTTGACCAAAAGTAAGAAGAGTAATTCCCAGAAAGTTACAGCCCTTCTCAGTGAAGTAATCAAATAGCTCAAGAGCTTAATAAAATCCAACAAAGCCAAGTTTGAGGCTAAAATCGCTACCCAAGCCAAAGACAATCACACAGCATTTTTTTAGTTATGCATATAATCTCCAAAGCACAATGCATCAATGCGCTGAGCTGATTGTGAACAATGTTATCTGAGGCTGAAGACAGGACGAACCTAGTAGCCAAAAACATTTAGCTCTAACTTTACCCTTCTCTCCCTATCATCTGTCCCTCAAGATATACCTGCAAACAATTTACCTCCAGTTATTACACAAAACCAAATCCTAAAAAGTACTATCAAAAGCTTCGATGGGTCTGACAATATCCCTCTTAAATAGGGATTGGGAACTTATGTGGACAGTGACCTAACTTTTGACCAACATGTGCTCATTACCTTAAGACAGTTCTTGTACACTGCACAGTTTATAAACAAAGGGATTGTGTCTAGAGCTAGGTATACCATTGTCCCCCTTTACTCAGCCCTCAATAGGTTAATAATTGAATATAATGCCCCCTTCAGCATGTATCTGTCTAGACACATGCAACAACTGTAACACCCACAAAGATATCTTACTAAAAAGATATAAAGTCTAAACAACATGTCCTACATGGACCAGTTCACAGCCCTGTCACTATACTCTGCATCCCTCTTACTGCCAAGAGGTGACCTGTGTCTGGCATACAAGGCATTCTCTGACCCAGTACTGATGGATTTACTGCACATCAGCAAGTCAAATACCATCAGAAATCTAGGGATCTAAACCTCTTCTGCAACATCAACAGAATGGTTTGGAGAGACAGGTATATCTCACAGAACTGCCTCCTGTAATACTAATGGACAGAGGCAGCTCCTAAATGCTTTATCCCATGCTTGGGTCCCCTCAAATTGTCTATGATATGATCCCAGTTATTTTTATTAGTGGTAATTTATAGTTATCGAACATGGAATGTGTAAGGCCAATCTCTAACCAAATTGGATTTGTTAATTCTAGCACAAAAAGTGAAACTGGCTAGGCTTAAAAATTGCCCACAGGGATAGTTAGACTAATACTTACCTATGAACCTACGATTAGAGATGCAAACTACAACAATGATGAGCTTCAAGAAACAATTACTGATTAAATTTATGACTGAATGTGTGCATATAACACACACAAATTATTAGCCAGGTTTGCTCTTTCTTACTTAACGACTTCCTCCATATAGACTTGTGTGCAGCATTCAAATCAATTTTATCAATACTTATAAAAATAAACTTAGCTGTATTAAGTTTCAATATATGTAGTGAACTCACAGAAATGTCAGACTTCTAGCCACTCTTTTCAAAATGTATTTTGTTTAGTACTTTAATTAGAAGAAAATTCATCTGATAAGAGTGCACATCGGCCAGCTATAGGTTATTAATTTATATATATATATATATATATATATATATATATATATATATATATATATATATATATATATATATATATATATATATATGGGATCCGTACGGATCCCCGAATGGCAACATCACCAAAACTGATTCGGCCGGGTATACTTGCGCGAAAGTGCTTTTCACCGAAGAAGCAATTTCGTGTAAGTATGCCTGTTGCGGAGATCGCACTACAGTGGGGATCAGGGAAAATTCTCTTTTCTCCACTGTAGTGCGACCTCGTAGTGAGAATATTCAAGTAGGGAGGTGGGGGTGTATTTTATTTTAACACACTTTAACAAAAGCGCTTTTTCGGTGAAAGCGCTTTCGTTAAAGTGTGCTCGGTGATTGTGGATTCGGACTATTGAACTTTCGTTCAATAGTCCTAGATCCATATACAGATATATACATATACACATATACATACATACATATATATATATATATATATATATATATATGTGTGTGTGTGTGTGTGTGTGTGTGTGTAAATATATGCATGCATATATATATATACATATATATATATGCATACATATATATATATATATATATATATATATATATATATATATATATATATATATATATACACACACATATATAAACATATATATAGTCTCACTCACACACACACACACACAGGTATAGAGATATATAGAGATAAACAGGAGTGACACATACATATTCATCTTTACACGCACAGATCCCTACTATACATCTTTTTTTAAAAAAAAAAAAAAAAAAGAGTTATATGAGAGTGCATAATAAGATAGTGGTTTTTACATTCATATGGTATATAAGAGTCTAGAAAAATCAGTCTAAATAAATGACTGGAGATTATGCTGTGTGTTGTTTATCAAGTCTCCTACCATGATGCACAGCTCCATTTTGACGGCAACAAATGGCTCAGAGTTTTGTCACGAAGTTAAGTACATGTGCAAAGATCATTTAGAAAATATCAGGAAAGTTCATTAGATACATAATGATCATTTAGAATAAATAAGGATATAGATATAAGTAACCTGGAGAAAGTATTCTAAAGAGTAAGTCAACTAAATGTCTAGATTCTCTGCCCTTTTAACTCATGATCTTCTCTTCAGAAGAAATGTTCTGCTGCACTGACACTGAGGATCCTCACTGGTAGGTTCTTGGTTGGGTATTATGTCATAAACTAGCCTTTTTTCAATAAAATCCCATGCCTGGAGACATGCACATACTTGATTGACCATTGCACACTGTAATACAACATAGTGAGTGCACATCTTGAAGACTTCAAGTCCTTTTTTGCTGTTAGTTCAGTTTGTAACTGATTCCTTGATATCCATCAATGAAGTCCTGCTTCACTCCCATAAGAGTAACAAAATTCATCTGTGTGGCCATCAAATTACCAACCAAGTCCTATATGGGCATTACACATACTGTCTCGGGCAAAATATAACACTAAAAACTGCCACAAATTTAAGAAATTTAGCTTGCTACTAGACAAGGATGGCAAGAAAAAATATTAACCCACTTCCTAAAAGTGGGTGTAGTTGAGAGGTCTTACCATGAAGACTGATACATAAGAGAACATCAGCACAAAAATATGTACTCAGGGGCTGGGCCTGGGCCAAGGCCAGGGCCTGGGCCAAGGCCAGGTGACAATCGCCTAAAGTCAATTCCAAAGTCCAACCAGCCACCTGAGCTCTTCAGGTGATGACCTCACACTCAACTGGCAAGATTCAAGCCAAACTTGGTCCTTGGTTTTAGCTGACAACACTGGTTTCTTGAGAAGCACTCCCTTGGCTCCAGCACTAGTGAAGCTGTGCAAATACTTCTTGCCAAGCCTTATAATGATAATCTGAGGCCTTCCGGTGATCCGGTTGAAGTCGAGAATCAATCTTTTTCAGTCATTGAGTCACAGATCAAAGTACTTGAGGGGGGTACTCTCCTCTTAGGTCTGGCACCAGACCTGTGCAGTCACACAGACCCTGGCCAAGGATGGTCCACATTGCCACCTCCATTTCATGAGCTGGATATCAAGTGGATATCTGATGTCTGGTGGAAGCTTAAGTCATGCGGTCATGTGTGCAGGAGGATACCATCAGGTGATTGTCACTTGGCCCTGACCCAGGCCCCAGCTGTAAAGTTTACTGCCTTTGACTAGTGCATGCTCCAGTGCTAGTTCCTGATGATGGTCAGGCATAAACCCATCCTTTCATGACTTCACTCCTGCAAGCAGCAGGAGATCTTGAAAGTTCAGGACACCCAAGATTCGATGAGGATTAGGAAGATCTTAAGGACAAATTGTCTGAGATAAACTAGGATAATGAGACCACCATCACCTCCATCTTCTCTGTATCATGTCACACTCCACAGATGTTCACAGGTTGAAGAGAAGCAGCTTAGACTTGCCTCGGATACCTGTCCCTTTCCCCACAGGATAACCTAGTAAAGTTTCTAGAGAGTAAACCAGAGAAACTTTTGCTCAGACATCTCTGAGTGAGTCATTACAGATGTTCCAAGAACAGCATGGTGGCACCATGATTTTGCTCTACCAGCCAGAAAACGGCAGGCACCCTTCAGTTACTTTGACTAGAGTGACTAGATTTCCTTACTAAACATCCCAATGCTGACTCCTATTTGATTGTTTTGGTCCAGTGTAGGTCCTAGACACTACAGTATTCTGCAATCTTTTAGCCAGGATAAGGAGTCCACAGCTGTGAATGTGGGCAATAATGGGGTCTATTCCTTTGCCATGATAGGGCTCAGTTCACTAAACTAGTAATTGTACCCGTTTCAAATCCTGACCCGCCTGTTCATGAAGCCACTAGATAAGATTGCTATGCCACCTCCTACAGTACAGACTCAAGTTTGGTGTTAGTAAGAGCCTACCCATGGCCTTCACAATGTGATACCATGTAATTTTGACTGCACTGGTACTTTAGCTAAATTCAAAGGCTCAGGGGTGTTCTTGTACAAAACGGCATAGCTGATGCTGTCTTCCCTGATCTTGAGTGTCCACATTTTGTGAGTATTCTCTTCAGCCACCCTGTCCACAATGTGATGATGACTTTCTGAAGAGGAAAGCAGACTCTCTTCTTTGTAGAGTGCCTTTGTGACAACCTCCTGCTGATACTTCACCTATACTTCCAATCTCAAAAAGTGGAACACATTCAGTGCTCAAGGGAGACTCAAGTGTCAAATGATCTTGTCATCTCCTGTGATTTTGAAAATGACTGAGTTGTTGAATCTCTAAGCAGCTCTCAGCAGTTCTGACTAGACTCTGGGACTGTTGGTGAAGAGGTAACTTTCTGACTTTTTCTCAGCTTGGAATATCATCATAAAAGACCAGTGAGTTTTAGACACAGTCAACTTTGGTCAAGTTCTGGGACACACAGGACAGCCAAATAAAAGTCACTATTGGTGGATTAGTCCTGTCTCAGCAGAACTCCTGGTATATGGTCAGATTTCACTAGTGAAAGGGACTGTATCTGTAAAGACTGTCTTAGTGTTGAATGTGGGATGGGAGTTTTACTTCAACTTCTTCCTGGTCCAAAGGGAGATCAAATGTTTTGTCCATTCTAGACTTCGGCGATGGTCAACCTGCATAGGATCATGTCCCCACTCCTTGTGGCATCGGGAATGTAATGCTTCTAGTACAAAGTGATGCAACTTGGGCTTTCTCAACAAATGAAAACTTCAGAAACTGTGGAAGAGTCTCTTGGCATTCCTAACTAGATGATTGGCTACTGGTAGGCCAAACCAAGGAGTCCCTAGAAGCAGCTGTACCCTTGGCACACCCATGGATGCAGCCAGTAGGATCCCAGCTCAAATAAGTCATTTATTAGGTTGCAGCTGGATACTCACCAGTGTTGGTTGCCCCTGTGACTAAAAGGGGCCTGGAAGGTCATGGCTCTGGCCACCTGGGTGACAAATCAGCATATAATCAATGTTCAGACCCTCTGTTATGCATTCCGGGGTTGCTGGATGCTATAACTATCATGGTTTCGTTTGTATGCCTGAGGATGTGGGTGTTAAGTAGACCATGAAATGTCAGTGGCCATAAAGCCACCGTGTAGTTGTTGATCTGCTGCTAGTGTCAGGCCTCTTTCATTGGGCCTTGAGTGCTGGACAGTTTTCACTAATCAGAAGTTGGACCTCCCCTTCTCCACTGAATCCAGTGACAGTCTTGATGGCAGATGCTTTACTTGCAGGCTGAGAAGCCCGCCTGTAATTTGGTACTATGGGAGGAGCATATTTTTTCTGAAGTGGGGCCCCAAATCAACCAGCTGGAGCTATGTGCTACTGCCTCGGGGACTTATTTGATATGTTTAGATAACCAATTTCTCATAGGCATCTAAACCACCACAGGGGCACACAATTATCTAAACCATCCCTCAGAGTCTGCCTCCATGGAGGGATGAGTAAAAAGAAGTCGCTGTACCTGGTGTTGGCTGTGGATGCAGAGGGGTCACATCAAGGCTTCCCTCAGCAATGGGACAATAACCATTCAACTTGTAGTTTGAGAAACCACTCATAGGTCATCAGGTTACACTTTCTGAGCCTATTTACCAGGCAGTTGGTCTAACCAAGAATGTGCATTGGCAGCAGAAAGTGTTGTGGGAACATTGCCCATTTGCATACTCTCATGACCTTTCAAGACAAAGGTAAGACCAAGTGCCACCCTGCTTACTGACCTACCACACACTACTATGCATGCAAATGGATATAATAGTCTGGGAGAGGATGTCCTGGAAGGCCTGAAACCTAAGAGGGATGGTATCATCTTCAGAATGTTGATGTACAGATTGGTGCCCCCATCCCAGAACAGACATCCATGGTAACCAAGCCTGCTGGATAAGTTAATGCAAATGGGATTCCTATGGTCAGATTCTGATTGTCCAGCCATCAACAGATATGCCTTCTGCAGGTAGTGGAGATGTGGGTGAGCCTTTACATGCCATTTTCTCACTGTTCACTGCAATAACCACATGAAATGTCTAACATGCTGCACCAACTGAATTGTGGCTACCATCAGACCCAGTACTTTGAAAACTAAGTATGCTGTCAAAACAGATAGGTAAAGGAGTTGGTGAACCACAGATAGTATTGGAAGGATGCAGTCTTGTGGACGTCTGGCTGTCCTGTGCAAAGTGGCCTGATGCAAATTCCAAAGGGGGAACAACCCAATATGTAAAATGGGCAGTTAAGGACTCATCAGAATGTCCTTATCAGGGTAGGTGAGTCCATGTTCCAAGTACCCCTCTGTCTCAATTTCAAAATTTCCCCACATTTGGGGGTCATCTGGTGGAGAACATAAGGTTCCTGTATGCCTGCCCACCTCTTCCAGTCATGATGAAATCCCTTCAGAAAGCCAAATTATGTACAGCAACTGTTATCCTCATAGTCTAATTTTGGATTTCCCTTGCTGTTGTGGGAAGGACAACTTTGGTATCTGGGAAAAGGGAACCACACATCCTCTGGCTACTTTCTCTCCGACTATACTGCTCCATGTGATCACCATCCATGCATCTTGGTGCAAGGAGAGAGATGACCACTACTTACTCCAGAGTGGAAGAGTCAGGCATATCCCTAGGGATTCTACTGCTGTCTTTCATAGAAAGGGGCTGCTGAAACGCTGATCAATGGAGTCTACTGAAGGGACACCTGTGACCCCACTGGGCAGCCCTATGCTAAAACTGGTCAAAGGGCTGATGTTTGGATTTTTTTAAACCAAAATTTCTTAGGGAATTTTTGGTTCCTTGACAAGGAGCTCTGAGGGGCTATAAACTTGACTTTCATGGTGGACAAGGTCTTGTCCTCTTGTTTACTCCTTATCAGTTTCTCATTCATCTAAGGTCCAAAGGGAAGGACCTATCAAAAGAGGTGTTGGTGACAGATGTAGTGAAGTTCTCAACAAAGTCACAAGGCCTACGCCAGGCACTACACCTCACTGTAAAGTCTGTCCTGGATGCTCTAGCCATTCCATCAGGTAGATATGCTTAGCATGGTGGAAACCTGTGCCTCTAGTTGTCTTTGAGTTTGTGTATCTGGTGTCAATGGCTTTTGCAGTGTGTCTAGACTTTATTCAGCTAGTTCATGCTAGAAATGGTTCATCTGTGTCAGAGCATCAAGTAGCTTAAGGTACTTAAGGACAAAGTTTCTGATGAAAAAGCATGCTTTTGCATCTTGTCCAGTAGCCTAGAATCCATATCAGGCAGATGGACAGCCAGGTTTAGGTCAGACAGTTCTGTCTTTGTTGCCAGTGCTACCCCCCACTGAATCAGGAAGGGGGCCCTTACTCCTATGTCAGTCCCAATATTTTGTCAGGTTCCTTTGGAATGAACTCAGATACATTGGTTCTTACCAAGCCCTTACCATGACCAAATCAGTCCTATCGTCCTGCAGGGGGGGACCACTGTAGATGTAAATGGAGCAGTTAAGGCCTCTTTCAGAACTGCCTTATCAGTGTAGGTGAGTCTACAGTCCCAATACCCCCTTTGTCTTATCAAGTCTGAAATTTTCCCAAATATGGGGTCATTTGGAGAGGGAAGTGGAGATCACTGAGGTCTAAATCAGAGGTTACAGACTCTGCTGAACAGTCTATGTGTGTTTGTTCTTGCATGACCTCCTTCTGGGAGCCGAAGGTAGGATGTCTTCAGAGTGATTATAGGATGGGTCTGACCCTCAGGGAATGTTTTCTATTGAGAACTTTCAAAACTGTCTGAGGATGAAGCTCATGATTTGTTGCTCAAAATTCAAGAGTGATGACTGTTAACAGGCGGAGACAAAGTTAGTGACAGGTTGGTTCTGTCCAAATAACACAAAACACGTTGGATAAAGAAACTTTATAAAAAACGCAAAGCTTTCGGGAAGAACCCTTTCTCAATACTGAATACAAACAAATAAAAAAGCAATTGCTTATATACAAGTAACCACAATAAAATCTTGCGTAGGACACCACGATGGAAACCCGCAGTCCAAGTAACACAGTTTATTGGTAGAAATAACACAAAATAGTTGTTTTTTAAGATAGTTTCCATGAATAAAAGACAATTTGTAAAATCAAGGTGTGACAAAGTGCCTTGGTCCAAAATCTCTTCTTCCAACCATAAAAGGCCTGTCTCGTGTGGGATGGAACCAAATAAATCCACTATGTCTAGGGTAATAAAAATAAGGTCCGGTGAAAATAATTCTGTTTTAACACTCCTTAGAAAGTCCCAAGAATCCTTAAGGACCGTGTCTCCAGTGTATGACAGGACCTTCAGTTTGTCATCTACAAATTTGGCTAGTGGTGTAGTGATAGACCCCTCAGCCGAAACTATTAACCTAAGTGGTGGATCTGTGGGATTCTTGTGAACCTTTGGTATTCCAAATACCGTCGGGATCCGAGGGTGTTGATTAAATAGAAAGTTGTGTTGGTCCTTACTGATGGAACCTTCCAATAGTAAGTCATCCAACATTATATGTATTTTGCTTTTAGCTATGTTCACCTCATTGATCGAGGCCTTAGAATATTTACTAGTGTCATGTAGGGATTCCCTCATCTTGGATTCATACAAAATGTGGTCCATTAGAACTGTCCCCCCTCCCTTGTCAGGATGCATCACCCTCAAATTCTCATTCTGTTTGATTTCATTTAATAGTTTTTTCTCTGTTTGTGATAGGTTAGGAATAACATAATGGTTTGTGATAGTATTCCTTAACTCTCTTTCCATTAAGTTGCCAAAATTCCTAAGTTGTGGGTGAAGCGGTGGATTAAAAACACTCTTCCTTTTGAGACCTGGGGTAGATGGTGTAGTTACTTCGGACCCATTGAATAATAAATATAAATTTTGTTTTCTCAAGAATAGTTTCAAGTCTATGATGGATCTGGGAATACTGGCCTTCCTATTGGGAACAAATTTAAAACCTTTTGAAAATAATTCAAAGTGTTCAGGCTTTACCTCCAGGTTACTATAGTTGAAAATTTTGTAATTGTTGAGTTCCCAGGTCTTCCCTTCCTGGAAGATGGCCACGTGGTTGCCTATCTCCTTCCTGTTGTAACCCCTCTGGTTGTAGTAAACTCGATTCTGGTTGCGGATCCGATTGGATTGACGGAGGGGGGGGGGGACCCTGACCTAAAGGGTATTCTTCTTCCTGAGGTTGGTTGTTTCCAAAATCGTCCCTATGGTCATAATTGGGGTTTGGTGAGAGACACCTCTCTTCCCTAGTGGTCCTGTAATCTTGCATCCCTGAATAAAACTTAGGTTTAGGGTATGCTACATTGTTCCTATATTCCTTCAGGTCCCTAGCCAGCTTGCCACACTTCCTGTTCATGTTAGTAATGCAGTCTGAGTCTATTTGCCCAAAAATGTCATAATACTGTTGTTTTTCCTTGTCTACTTTCAAAAGCAAATCATTAATTATCCTGTCGTTAGTGGTTTCCATTTCTTTTATCAAACAAGCCATAACCCTCTCGTTCTCTGTTAAAATGGCTTTAACAACCTCAAACCCACACTGGTCAAAAATTTTTATTAAATTCAAATGCAAAACAGACCCTTCCTCAACTTTGTTAGGGAACTTTGATAGTCTTAACCCTTTCGGTACTACCTCCTTTGCAAGGCACTCCTTTAAATAACTACAATCACATTCTAAACGTTTGTATTTGTCTAAAAGAAAGTATAATTCATCAAGACTTTGTTGGTATGTTTTGTAAGATTTAGCCCCTTTGTCACAAGTGTCACTTTGCATATTATAACATTTGCGCAAAATACCTTGAAAATCAAGGTTACATTGTTTGTTAGTGTCACCTTTGTTAATGTGTCCAGAAAGTCCTTCTCCTGGATTAAATGGTGGCATTCCACTGTTTCTATTGAGTGAACTGCCACTCCGAAGTAGTCTCGGGAAGTCAACAAAATTTTGGCTCCATGTGAAGTGGAACCGTTGGCTTGGTTAAGTGAGCCAATGTCAGGGCAGGGAATAGCTTGGTCCGCTCCTTGGTGCGTTGTACCACTCATTTGTGCATTGCTCTGCAAACCAGGACTGAAAGCCCATTGAAATGCGCTAGTATTGGAACCGGAATCACTTTGGCCGGCTCCTCGAGGTGAG